>NC_056732.1:1904529365-1904681605 GCF_019279795.1 Protopterus annectens | reverse complement strand
TTGGGTTCCTTATTCAGTTTCTTATGCCATGTATGTGTTTCATATACAAAATATATGTTTTATGCTACTATTACAGGTATATTATGGAATATTTTGGCAGGTAATCTCAGGTCATTTGCCAGTTTTTCGATTTTTGGGACACAACTGTCCAATGAGGGACTGTCCATAGCAAAGTGGGACAGCTGGTAACCCTGGTGACCATGCCCATGTTGCTACTGGGGTTGCCACCTTTTCCAGTGGCCAAGGTGGGACATTTTCGGGACTCACATCAGATTTTACAGGCCGACACATACCCACGGTCACTATATAGCATAGAACTTCACTTGTTTGCCTAAATAAAAGCTTATTGTTGTAGCAGTTTGGTTGCTTATTCTGTTTCTTGTGACATTTAGGTATTTCAGTTACGAAAATAACCATTTCATGCAACCATTACATTAAATACGGGATATCATTATGTCCTACAATGTTAGCACATTTGCCGTTTTTAATATTTTTTATCGGGACACAACTGCCCATAGAGGGACTGCCCCTCGCAAAGTGGGACAGGTGGTAACCTTAGTCGCTACTCCTATGTCGGTGCGGTGCTCTGACATGCTGCGGTACACCTTCTCTGGGTATGCCCACTGACGGTGCATTGCGGGACAAACACGGTGTTACGCGTATCCTTTGTTCCTTGGACGGGTACACTTAGGGCTTCGTGGGTTGTATTTGCTTCTCCGTTTTGTTGGGACGGGTACTATGTTGCATACTCGTGCGTTTCATTCTGCACGGGCCCTGGCTGCTGCCATTACTATTATGGGCGGACCGTGGCAGTCAGCACATTAGGTTGCTCATCGCCTGCCGGCTTAGCCACGCCTCCGGACGCATCCTACTTGGGCTCGCTCACGTACACTACGCACGTGTCTGTGGTTGCGGCGCGCTCTCATTACTATGCATATGGCGCTACTACGCCGACTATTCACTGCACCGCCGGCGCAGGCCTTACACCGGCCTTGCGCCGAGCTTCATGAATCCCGGGGCATGTTTAAAAAAAATGGGTCCAGGATAGCTGCTAGATTGAAATGCATGAATAGCAAACAGTCTGTGTAAATACATAGTGTACATGATACATTGTAATAAGTTCAAAAGGAATTTGTCAAGTTGTACTAGTATTGGTTACCCCAGTTAAAGGAAAATTATATTAAATATTGTACTCGTACAGCTAATGGACTAATATGTACATAGCATTCTTTAGTGTACAAATCATGTTTTTTTTAAATCCTCAAGTATTAAATATACTGAAATAATTGCATTCAAACATTTATTATCTAAGCCCAGTTCAGTACTTTATGTTGACTTCACTGTCAACCAAGATGTTAATGGGCAGTTCAGAGACATGACCACAATGTTATGGTTAAAATGACATTGAAACTGCATATTTTCAGCAGTGTATAAATGCTTGGAGTAGCTTTCCTAAGAAAGTTTATCCACAAGGCGTTTCCTTTAAAAATATGCTTTTCTGCACTTATCAGCATTTGCACAAGAACAGATGTCAGCATTTGCGTCATCAAGGCAGTATCTTTCCAAAACCATGAGGGAGTGCTTAACTAAAAATATATATAAAGTCTGTATTAAATCCAGTTATGTTAGATGTATTGGTAGGGATAAATTTGTCCCGAGGTAAATGTTATATCTCTCACATCATCTGTACTATATGAGAAGTAAAGTAGAACAATAACTAAAAGCTGTAACAGAAGTACGTGTTGTTTATTATAAAAGTTATTTGTTACTACTCTAAGCTAATGCTGCAAAGTATATTCTCTCATCAGTGTATATTCTGCAAGTTTCTGTATGCAACAGACTGTGAATGCAACTATAACCAGACTATGATTTCAGCAGAATTCAGCCAGCAAGTCTAGTGTCTTAAGAAGACTTCAAATCCATCACAGTAAGCAGCACCATAGTAATTACAACAACAAAAATTTTTTTTTCAAGCAGCACATAGTATCTGCCAGTTCATAATAAGTAAATAAAACTAGGTTTGTTCTTGGAAAATGGTTTTCATAGTCACAACAGAAATTAGTCAGTCACTAGAATTGCTCTACAGGCTAACAAATTTCCTAACTGATGTCAAGATGAAAAATGTTTCAGCCCTACTGTTCTATTAGTTAATTAACTCACTCTGACAAAATCTCTGATTATTCATCTGACATCTAGGAACCTCTTAAAGCAATACAGCCCATTTATTGGCTAGTGATCTACACACACAGTTAATGTTTGCCCATGGATATGCTTATAAGGCCCCTCTTCTATACAAGAAACTGGTGCCTGCACTCTCAAATCACTCAACATCTGTAAATAGCATGATCCCACATTTAACATGGAGATGTTGCTCTCAGTAATGTGATTGTTTCAGCATGGAATTCTTTACCAAATGTTCTCAGCTTTCAGCATTTTGTCAGAACACTGAAGAAAGCACACAAGTAAGAATGCACGTCACAGCTGTGGAGTACCCTGAAAACACACTGATTATTTATTGCCGTTTAGTCTAGCTTCCTTAGCATTACATTTCAGTTACCATATGCCTAAGATGACTCAATATACTGCCCAAATGACTCTCCTTATCCTGTCCTCTTCTAGGCCCTCAAAGTCCTGGAACTGTAGCCCATCTCACTCTACCTGTTAGGCAAATGTTCAGAATCACTGCCTACCACTTTTCTGGCACCTTCTGAGTGCCATCCAGCTGACTGGTGACAGTTCCGGTGCTGTTCCCATTGCATCATTTTATCTCTGTGCCCTGATATAACCCCCCACCCTCAGGCTGGAATCACACCAGTACATACTTCTCAAGTGTACCTCATTACGAGGAGTGTTCCTTATTTACGGTCTTAAAACATTCATGTTCCTCAAAGTTCCACATTGAAAGGATCTGTCACACATTCAGTGTTAGCAATTTTTTAAATGATATCCATTTTAAGTTGAATTGAATCATACCAGCTCATTAAAAGAACTATTATATAATAGTATATAACTATTATATAATATTATATAACTATTATATAAACATATCACATTTTAACCATCCTGTGAGCTTCCTAGATGAAGTTGGTAGTAAGCTGTTAGTGAGTGTTCCACATTTTGCCCCTTCGCACCATATTTTGAAAGGTAGTGTTCCTCATTTTGGAGCTAGAAGGTTGACAGCTGTATCAGACAAAAAATGAAAGTGGTTCACAGCCAGCAAACAGCATCATATATGCTGTCCTACATGCTAGGGGAATTTTCAACATCATGCAGTTTGAGTTCAAATTCCTAATGGCACTCTGCAACAAGATCATGGTACCACCCCATTACCAGAGATGTATCATCAGGCAGAAACCCCTCCCTCTCTGAGTTCATGAGCCAGTAAAAAGCCACTCCTTCCCATCTCCTTCTCCAACATCCTTCTTCCTCAGTTTTGATAGGCTACGATATGCTTAATCTGAAACTGTCTATAATTGTCTCATGCTGTGTAGCTGTTTCTTTGTACATATGTACACACTTGTACTTGTACTGCAAAAACTAATGTAAATGCTATGTTACTGAACTTCCTCTGTACACTGTACCCTGATGAGCTGTATTTTCCAATAACCCTTGCCTGTTATGCACCTAAACTACTGCCTGTGATGCTCATTTTGTTAAATACATAGTCTACCTTAGTCTCTCTTCCCTTTCTGGAATTTTGCCACTTTTGCTAAATCTTTTTTGCACATTTGTGACTTATCTGCTTGTTACTACTAAAGTACTGGTGGAGTCTGTTTTTTTTTTCATGGACCTCAATTTGAAATTGGCTTTGCTCAATGGAAAATTCTCAGTCAACAAATGGTAGCAAACAAACTTGCCTTTACTATCCCCACTTTCACCTGGCTGCTGCGTGCCCTGACCCTTGTGATATGCTATTAAGCTCAATCTCTCCTGAACATTGTATTAAGGGACTTGCCTGCCCCTAAGGACCCTTGAACCACCTCAAGCCTTACCTAGGTGACCATCCACTATTGTCTGCTGCCCTGTGCTCCCTCCTGACTGTACTGAAGTTGCTAACAATCTCTCCTGAACATTGTATTAAGGGACTTGCCTGCCCCTAAGGACCCTTGAACCACCTCAAGCCTTACCTAAGTGACCATCCACTATTGTCTGCTGCCCTGTGCTCCCTCCTGACTGTACTGAAGTTGCTAACAATCTCTCCTGAACATTGTATTAAGGGACTTGCCTGCCCCTAAGGACCCTTGAACCACCTCAAGCCTTACCTAAGTGACCATCCACTATTGTCTGCTGCCCTGTGCTCCCTCCTGACTGTACTGAAGTTGCTAACAATCTCTCCTGAACATTGTATTAAGGGACTTGCCTTCCCCTAAGGACCCTTGAACCACCTCAAGCCTTACCTAAGTGACCATCCACTATTGTCTGCTGCCCTGTGCTCCCTCCTGACTGTACTGAAGTTGCTAACAATCTCTCCTGAACATTGTATTAAGGGACTTGCCTTCCCCTAAGGACCCTTGAACCACCTCAAGCCTTACCTAAGTGACCATCCACTATTGTCTGCTGCCCTGTGCTCCCTCCTGACTGTACTGAAGTTGCTAACAATCTCTCCTGAACATTGTATTAAGGGACTTGCCTGCCCCTAAGGACCCTTGAACCACTTCAAGCCTTACCTAAGTGACCATCCACTATTGTCTGCTGCCCTGTGCTCCCTCCTGACTGTACTGAAGTTGCTAACAATCTCTCCTGAACATTGTATTAAGGGACTTGCCTGCCCCTAAGGACCCTTGAACCACCTCAAGCCTTACCTAAATGACCATCCACTATTGTCTGCTGCCCTGTGCTCCCTCCTGACTGTACTGAAGTTGCTAAGTATGTTATTACACCTGACCCATTTTGAAGGCGAATCTGTATAATTCATACTGTAATTACACCTTTTAACGTTTTTTTTGCCTCTGGGTCCAGAAAGCCAGCAGCCAGTCCCCCCCCCCTCCCTCCCTGAATTTAGCCTTCTGCTATATCTACCCCTTGCTACTTACCTTTCCTTTCCACCTGTGGTTTCTTCTCCCTGGCTACCTACCACTACTTCCATTTTTTGCCCACTAGGTACCAGTGTACATTAGGCTTGGTGCCTTTACTCTTTCCCCTATTCTCTCTTAGTCTCTGCACATATACCTTCCTTTGGCTTATCCCCTTTTTCATTCTGTGCCTATTAGCCTGATTTCTCCCCCTTCTACCTCACTTTCTGTTTCCAGGCTATACCCTCTTTTCTCCTAACTACCATAACGTTTAGTGCTCCATAGTTCCCCTCTCCTCCCTGCCCTACTCCCCATTCTGCTTTGCTACCAGCTACTCACTTGCTTTGCTATCTTTCCCTGTGTCCTGCTGCTCACTGATTGTCACTACTCACTCTGTCTCTACTTGCTGTGTGAACTATCTCTGAAGGAAAAATTCCCTCCATATGGAAAATATCTCATATAATTCCTCTACACAAAGGGGGCTCCTCTACTGAGCTCTCAAACTTCCGCCCTATTGCCTTACTCTCCCCATTAGCTAAGATTATGGAAAGATGTATACATAAACAACTTCTTAACTACCTTCTGCAAAACAAACTTCTAGCCAATTGCCAACATGGTTTTAGACCTTCTCACAGCACTACAACTGCCCTCCTTTCCTTCTCTGATGCTATAAATGATAATAGGAACAATAATCTTTTCTCATCTGTACTATTCATAGACCTGTCAAAAGCCTTTGATATGGTTAACCATAATATACTCCTTGACAAGCTACATCTCTATTCTCTTGGTTCACAAGCACTTCAATGGTTTAGGAGTTATCTCCAAAACAGGCAACAAGCAGTGCTATGGGACAACAACCTTTCTTCCTTACTCCCAGTAAACACTGGGGTTCCACAAGGCTCAATCTTAGGTCCCCTTCTTTTTTCTTTATTTATCAATGACCTGCACTTGAACATACCCCAAGCCATCTGCATTCAATATGCTGATGATTCAACTTTAATCTGTGCTGCTAATAATGTTTCCTCCCTTCAGTCCCTCACCCAAACAGTCTTCCATAATGTAGAAAAATGGTTTATGGAACACTCCCTCCTTCTTAATGCCAAAAAACAAAACTTCTTCTCTTTACTCATACACACAAATCTCCATCTCCTTTCTTCACTATCTCCTCAAATAATGCTACCTGTATTAACCCAGATATGACCACTCACCTATTAGGTGTAACTATTGATAACCATCTTAATTTTGATGAACATATTAACAACACCATTAAATCAGTTAACAAAAAAATAGGTAGTCTCTACAGAATTAAACCCTTTCTTACCCCTGCAGCCAGAAAAAACATTGCCCAGACCCACCTGATCTCCACCCTTTTTTATACCTCTGCTATATATACAAACTTATCTAAATCCAACCTCACCAAACTATCTACCTGTTATAACAGTATAACTAGATTCATTACTGGTAACCCCTTTAGAACGCATCACTGTCACAACCTCAAACAACTAGATTGGTTAGAGCTAAATAACCACATACTCTATCAACAAGTACTTATCATTCATAAGTCCCTTCACTACCCTGATGCTACCCCTAGCCTTAAAAAACTAATTTCACCATATAAAAACCTAGCCACACTACGCTCTGCTAATAAACTCCTAGTGGCCTTGACTAAATCATATAATAAAGCTGGGGACTCATTATTTTCTAACTCTGTCGGGAAATTCTGGAATCAACTCCCTCATGAAATAACTAACCTAGACTCTTCATCCCTTTTCAAAAGACATATCAAAGAACATCTTAAATCCCAGTGGTTATGTCCGTGTGCTAACCCTGACTGAAATTACTTTATTATCTCCCAACTTACCCCCTTTCCCCTTACTGGTCCTCTAAATAATAGGTTTAATTGTCGACTGTTATATCATTGATATTGACTCTACCTTAGTATTTTTTTTCTCACCAATGTTTTCCCACTTGTGTTCTGCTTATCTGTCTCTTATTATTCTAACTTCAGAATATTCCATACCTTGTATTTTACTTTTAACTGACTTTTTTATCTGTTTACATGCTTTTTGTCAGTTTTAGTTTTTCTTAAATTCTTACATAAGTCTACTCTGGTACTTTTGTATTATGCTTACCATTGTTCTTTTGTAAATGATTGTTTACTTCATGTATTTGGAGCTTTTCTCCCCGGGCCTCTACTGAAAACGGATATATGTCCAGTTAGACTAGCCCGGTCAACAAATGTAAAATAAATAAATAAATAAATAAATAATAAATTTCTCACAAAGTAATACAACAGGTGCTGAATAAGCCAATCTGTTTTAAGGTGGATGACAGGTTTGTCTTGACACTGAAATTTAAAAGCATTTTTGCATGGCAAATAAGTGTTACGACTCTGTTTAAGTTGTAGTCAGAAACCAGTTATAATTACCACGTAATCAGATATTATATATAAAACTCAGTAGCCATTTCAGAGAAAGTACAAACACAGATTAAGTAAAACAAAAGCCCTGGGTAAGTTCCCCATATACCCCATGCAAGGGCCTTTGTCCCTGTGTTTCTTACTGACGATAACCTAATCCAAGGTCACACAAACTCAGGGTATGTTAAAGAAATGGGACATCACTGGAGTAAGCCTCAGACAAACACTCTTTCAGTAAATGACTGACACAATAGATGATTATTGCTGCATAACTCAACACCAACATAATATAGGTATCGAAGTATAAGTTTATGTTCAGTATCTGGAGTTTTAATTACCTGCTAAACAATAAAAAATTACTACCAATGTAGTAAGGCTATTCACAGAATCTGGCAAAAGAACCTGTTCAACACTATAAAATTAAGCGGAGATACTCCTAACTAGTGGTACCTTCAGAAACTGACCAGTAGGATACATTAGTGTTAACTGCTAACTCTATAAATATTCAGTAAGTGATTACATAATAAGTTGATCCACGTTAACTGTTGCTTTGGTAGTGGTAGCCAAGAAAAAAATCATGACAAATTTACAAACATTGATGCTGCCTTGTCTGAATGTGATTATTATTATTTTATCACTGGAGGAAAATGTGATAGGGAGTAGCCCTGTCCTTCAGCAAATCGTTAAACTGCTTGTACACACATTTAGATATGCTGATTTTGAAGTAAACAGTGTTTTTTTTTTGTCATTCGTATCAAATGAACAAAGCCTAACCATGCCCCTTGGTTAACAAAACAAACAAAACAAACCCTCCTCTTTAGAGACAGAGCTTGGAAAAAAATGGCAAAAACATAGAACTCAAGCAAACGAACAGAATTATAAACAACTGCGTAATACTGCAAAAACTTATCATAACTGATAAGAAAACCTACTTCTCCTCACAGCTATCCACTCAAAGGAATAATCCTAAAAAATCTGGAAATCTGTATCCTCCCTCCTTAATCCAGGAAACCTTCAAAATCCATCTCTCTCTCTCTCGACAAAAACCCTCACCAGATCGTTCAAATGTTTAACACCCATTTTATTGATACCATACAAAAACTAATAAAGGATTCATCTGCAAAAAGCAGCCCCAACTCCCAAAATGTCACCCAAATTGACCCCATGTCTACCTGTATACACACCAGTTTTTCCTCAGACTTGAACCCATGTAATCCTTCCTTCTCCTTACAACCAGTACCCACATCCCTAATTCTTAGATTGCTAACCAAACTAAAACCCTGCTCACTCTTCACCAATTTACCACCTGAATACTTGGAACTTGCAGCCAAAGCTATAGCTTATCCTGTAAGCATCCTTATTAATCATTCAATATCTGAATCATATGTCCCCCAGCTGTGGAAAAAGTCCATTATATCTCCTCTACACGAAGGCAGTAATACCCACAATCTCTCAAACTACTGGCCAATCTCCATACTCTCCCCATTATCAAAAATCTTAGAGAAATGTGAACAAACCCAATTAATAAATCACCTCATTAACAACAACCTCCTAGCTCCCACCCAACATGGATTCCGTCCTGGACATAGCACAACCACAGTTTTACTGTCCTTCACTGATACTGTGAATAAAGGTCTTGATGCTGGCTTAGTAACGTCTGTATTCCTATTAGACCTATCAAAGGCTTTCGACACAATATAACACCCAAAGTTATTACAACATCTACAAAAACTTGGATGCTCTCTAAGAGTATTAACCTAGTTCTCCTCCTATCTAAATAATAGACAACAATCTGCTAGATGGCAAAACCAACAATCAGAGTATCCGGCCAATAACACGAGTCCCACAAGGATCTGTTTTAGGATCCCTGCTTTTTAACATATTCATTAATGATCTTAATAAAGCCTCCCAACAAAGCATACTTATTCTATATGCTGACGATTTAACTGTCATCTATTCCTCCAACAATTTCTATAACCTCCATAAGATTACCCAAAATTCATTTACTTCTATAGAAACCTGGCTAAATGATGCTCAACTAAGGTTTAACCCAACAAAATTAAACTGTTACTATTGTCATCAAAACTTCCAGCCACAGATTTCAAGATGTTTTTCACAAAGCAATACAGAAACTGAACAAGTGAAAAGTTCAAAACTTTTAGGAATCATCACTGACAACAAACTCTCTATCAAGTAGCACATTCTCAATACAATAAAAAAACACATTAAACTTATTTATTATTGTATTTATTTACATTTGTTTATCAGGAAATTCCAACTGGATACAGGTCCTTTTTCAGTGGATGCCCGGGGAGAAAAGCTCCACAGAACAATAAATGAGCAGCAGAGTTCATGAAGAACAATTGAATATACATGCGATAGCAAATAATACAAAACTGCAGCAAACATTAGCTATACATACAATATGAAACATAGTAATGAACAGATATACCAATATCTAGCTAGAGGCTAGGGCTAAAGGTAGGATGTATATACAGAGAGTACTAAGCTCAAATGGATACTGTTCTAAACTCATATAACTAAATCTTTTATACAAATATTGCACTGAACTCAGCAGATATAAAGCAGAAGCTCCACATGATGGAGGAACAAGCTAGAAGGGCTAATGGGATGGAAGGGGACGATAGAGGAGTAAGAGAGGAGACTGAGTGAGTAGTATACGTGGTAGTGAGAGGAAGCTAGGCGTACGTCAGTTGGATATGTATTTGGAGTTGAGATGAAGTGAGGTAGTTAAGCATGTTATAATAGGTCTCAGAGATTTAGTGAGGAGGGAAGGGGAGGGTAAAGGGTGAGCCAGAGCCTGCAGAGGAACTTGGCAAACTATACCGACATAAACTTTACCTAGATAAGTAAACAAAGATAAAACTAGCAAGCACTCTACTCCCCCCCCCCTTGTATGGAAGTCCCATTTTCACAAACCTCCATACATCTATTAGTAATAAGCTGCAATCTTGTTACTATAAGATAGCCAAATTTCCCTAACCGCTCACACCACTATGACGTTATTACTAACCTGTCCTGGCTTGAATTTCACCACTATCTCCATTACTCCCAGGTAACACTCGCCCACAAGCTAATACTCAAACCTAATAGCTGCCCAGCATTACCATCTATTCTATACACATACACCCCAGCTAGAACCCCCGGGTCCACAAACTCGCAAATTTTAAATGTAACTAAACCCAACAAAAGAGCTGGACAGTGCCTATATTCCTTTAATATTGCCAACCTATGGAATGCCCTCCTAACATTACTCAGCTTAACTCCATAAAAGCCTTCAAAACAGCACTAAAAACCCACTATCTAAATAATCATTCCTGCACCTGTGAAATACAGTGCAAGCCTCCTTAATCCTACACACTTATCTACTCAGACCTTACTTCTAAAACCTCTACTACATTAACTCCAGTCCTTCCTCTTTATATTACTAATTTTCTAACTTACAGTATTGTATTTACACATATGATTTACATTATGTAATGGAAAAATAGTATTTTATTTATCTTTACAGTCTAATGATATTTAAATGTTCTAAATTTACTTTGTACCAATTTACCTATCCTATGTATTGTATGTATATCTCTGTATTAACTCTGTATTTTTGTGGAATATTACAATGTCTGTGGAGCTTTTCTCCCCGGGCCTCCACTGAAAATGGGTTTCTGACCCAGTGGACTTTCCCAGTCAACAAATGTCAATAAATAAGTAAATAATATAATATTGACTTCAGAAATAAGGACTGATCCATTCATTCATGTCTGAACCACTTGTCCTGATGAGGTTCATAGGTAGCTGCCCTTGTGGGTAATTTTAAGCCTAACCAGTTTCCCTTTTGGTGCTTGAATTAACCTATCCAATTTGGTGTTATATTGGCCTTACCCCTTCTATGGTAGTAGTACAGGGGCAGTACCTGGGTTCTGTTCTGTTATCTGTCCATAGACTCAATCTGTGTTTGAATATGGACATGGATAAGTTTTGTTTAACATGGATGGGGAGTCTGTTCCCGACCAGTGGTATGCTCTGAGAGATATACCTGTCCCTCCAAACCTTTCTGTTGATGTTGCAGAAGAGGTATAAATCCCTGGACCAAGTATTTCTGATGCCATCTGTTATGCTAATATGCAATAGGTCCATCAGTAATGGGTTGAGCGATGCCTTGTATTCTGGACACAGGTCACCTCTTAGCAGTCTATAGAATACTGAGTATAGTGGCAGTCTATAGAATACTGAGTATAGTGACAGGGCTTTGAAGCAGTCCATGTAGGGCATATTCTTTAGGCCTTTTTTCCTTTTAGTTTAGGTATCTCTGTGGGCATTCCTGTTGCTGCATGTATCTGGATAGATACATGTCAAAGGGGCACTATAGTCAATGAATGGCCTAATGAGGGCCAAGTAAAGAGGAAAACAACATCTCTAGATCTAACCCCAGTCCCTTTGTTTGCAAGTTGTGCAATATGGGAGGACTTTCTTATGACAGTGGACATATGTTAGTCAAATGTTAGGTCATTGTCTACATAAGTCCTCAGATCCTGAAAACTGAGTCAGCTCTCAGTTACCCAGGTTAGATGACTTCCCAAAGGATATGATAATGCACTTTTTGTCATTTAGTTGCAGTCCATAATTCTTGCACCAGTTATTTGTTTGGGACAAACCTTCCTGCAGAATGACTAAGTCATTTGAGGATTCAATAACTGCTTCTAGCTTGCAGTCCTCTACAATTCTGGTCAGCCAGAGCTCTTTGGTATCGGCTTTTACTTCAGAGAAATAGATGCCAAACAGGAGAGCTCCCAGCACAGAACCCTGGGGGATTCCACTGATGACTGGTCTCTTTGTGGCGGTAGATTCCCCTATTTTTATCTCCTCTGTTCTATCTCTGAGCGACTTGGCAATCCAGAGGGTGATGTAGGCATTTATTCCCAGTTTATTTAACTTTTCTACTATGCATAAGTGGGGATTGTGTCAAAACCTTTAGCCAGTTCAGGGTATGTGATGTGTACCATTTTGCCTTCATCCATTGCTTTGGTGATCTTTCCAAAGAAATCAAGTTCAGTACGTATGACCTGCCCTTGACAAATCTATTCTGAGATGGGTCCAATGTTTTGAGGTTTGCTTTTTCATAAGTCTTTCCATGGCTTTGCATTTGAGGCTGGGCATGTTTATGGTCCTGGATTGCCTCGGTCTGTGGAAAGTTCTCCTTTACACAGGGAATGATTTTAGCTGTTCTCCATTCACTTGGCACAAAACCTGTATGGAGGTTAAGAGTGAACAGTATTATGTGGGGGGTGGGTAGATAAACCATGCTTCATGCTATTTAGGATGTATCCAGGTATACTGTGAGGACTCATCAGTGTAGTAGTTTAAGTATTTGATAGCACTTTCAGGATTTGTCTGATAGCTGAAGGCAAGTCAGTTTCAGATATAGGCTGTGGGATAGACAGAGTGGAAAGAGGGGTGAAGTTTGAGCTGAGCTACTCGGCTGGTAGGTTAACTGTATCTTCAGCTTCAGTGTAAGTAACATTCTTCACAATTAGTTCAGCATATTGCTGCATTGTACTTTTGAGATTACCAGCATAACTAAAAAAGGCCTTGTGATTGGCTTGGGTGGATTTTTTAGCCTCAAACGTGGATTGGTGGATGTTATTAAGCTATTGCGTTGTTTGCTTATTTCAGTGATGAGGGCTGTATTATTCTGGGAATTCTAATCCTTTTATTGTAAAGCTTGTTGATGTTATGATTCTACCAAGGGTGTTTATTTCAGGGGGGTTTACCCTATTCTGCTTCCTACATGGTATAGCTGCAACTATTGAGCTGTTTACATGCTGGTATAAAGTGGTGGTATACATATCCACATATTCAGTGGAGTTAACTGGGTTTGGTGGGAATATGAAGCTTGCAAATTTATCACTTAGGAATTGGTAGTTAATCTTAGGGAAAGTTCTACCTTTGGTTGAAGTGTTCTCTGGTTTCATTTTTATCTTGAAGGAGACTGCTTTATGGTCAGACCTAACAAGTGATTAAGATATGCAAGGGATGGTGCAAGATGCTCCCATATTAGTAAGGCCAAAATGCAAGATGTTGTTCTCCTAGTGTGTACTCTGATTAATTGTTCCAGGGCATTTGTATTGACAAAGTCCAAGAATCTCTATGCTTGTCCAATAGTGGTTACAGTGGTAACAAAGTGAGCAGGGCAGACAAGACTTCCCTGTCCCCAGCTCCTTCTACAGGATTCCAAGACAAACTGAATGATATAATACCTTCAGCATGTGTTGGATTTGCCCCAGCACATTTTCCCACAATGTGCTCAGCCCTTCCAACCTAGCAAAACAGCAGCTCTGTTCTTTTCTCTCCCAGATCACTGTAGTCCTGAGTCAGTCTCAGGTTGGTGGACATGACAACCTGATAATACAAGAAGAGAGCCAAATAAAGAAAGTAACTGTCTGGACTTCTTGTCTAGTTGCACCACCTGCAAGGGGAAGGATGCTATTGAGTACAGTGTCAGTGGCAGGAGGAGAGGCATAGATTAGGATATACTAGACCCTGACAAAGAAATCGGCTCTTGTTTTGTGGAATGTCACTTCACTGCTGGCGATGCATCACAGGTTTCATAGACTGTTGAATATAACCAGATAATGTTAATCTTATCTCTCAATACTATATTGGTTACAGAACTAGACATCTTGATTGGGAGTGATCTTCTCTAGAACTAAAGTTTGGGAGAGAACCTAGCTGAGTTTTAGAGATGGTCACAAATGCAAGGTGCATTATACTTGGGATCAATGCCAGTAGATAGCAGCTTACCTTCATTTAACAGCATGTGCAATCACTTATGGTGGGTCAACCTTATCTCATTTCCAAAAAGGCAAGATTTCCTTAAGAGCTAATCATTCATTTATGCCTTAAGTGGTATCTAACTTCATTTTGATCCAGGCAATGTATTTTCCTGTCTTCATTCCAGAACCTAAAAATTATGGAGAAGGTACTTCATACATTAGATGTCCACAGACAACTTAGATAGTATCTTAGAACAAAATCTTTCAGGAAATCTGATCATTTGCTCACTTCTTGTAAAGGTAAGAAAAAAGGGCAACATGTGTCAAAGAAAACTATTTCTAAGTGTTTGTCTCATGCTGCTATCTTATTTTCTCTACCACAATAAGACAATTTCAGGAAGGTTCAAGGCTCGTTCTTCCATGGCCTTCACTTCATATGTGGCTTTTTGGAAAGGGTTAGACTCTAGAATTATTCTGGAAGCAGCAACTTGGTTCTAAGTGCACACTTTTTCCAGGCACTATAAATTAGATTCCTTCTCCAGGTCTATGACAGGCTTTGCTAAGACCATTCCTAGGAACTCCTGGATCTTCACCCTTCCTCCTTCCAGTCAGGTTAAACTATGGCAATCTATCCACAGTAGCTAAGACTACTATAGCAGTGAGTCATATGATGAACATAGTACAGATGTGTAAGTAAATCTACCATAATAGTAGCTGTTTTAATGATTACTGCTGCAGCAGTTGCTTCCTCTATCCATCTGCTTTATTTTTGCATGTTTTTATTGCCAGGGTGAGGACCTTTATTCTTGTTTTCCTAGCATTGTCCTTGTCAGGGTTTTAGTCTTCCTCTCTCTTGGCACAAAAGCTCTAAAGGGGTTGACACCCAAACTTGACATTTTAGTCAGCTCAGCCCAAGTTGACTAATGGCTTGGGTGCATGGAAGATGCTCTGAAAGCTTTGGACACTGTCTGGTTGTTATAATTAGCAGCATATAACACATAGCAAAAGCTACTGTAGCATCGATCATCTGAACATCTGCTGTTAGTGTAACTTTTCTTACCTGTACTTTCTCTGTCTGTCTCTCTCTCTTTGTATAGGGAGTGGAATCTCAGATAAAGAAATTGTTAGGTTTGGCATTTGAAGAAAAATCTCCTTTGTGCTGAAAGCTGATTTGCATTGATATAGACAGACAATGGTGTGAGAAGAATGAAATAACAGATGGTTCAGATAATAACTGACTGGCAGAGGGGGACCAGAAACGGAGATGAGAACAAGAGTCCACAGTATAACAATTAAATATGCAAAAAAAAGTGTGACTCAGAAACACAACAGTAGCAAGGAAGGCCAAGCAGCATGGTCAGGAATGATATGTGGTAACGGCAGTAGAATGACATGGTGAGCATCTCCATGTATGTAAATGAGGCAAAACAAGATGGTGGAACAACTCACAAATGTATCCTTGCCACGCAATGGAGTTGCATCCACTGATGAATTGAACTCCTGATAAAAGTCCATGTTCATTCATAAGTGTATATAGCTGCCACTGGTGCAGAGTCACAGTGGTACTTGTCGAGTGCCGGGAAGTCCAACAACAATTCTCAGTCCAATTCTTCAATGACCATGAAAATATAAATATATATCTTTATATACATAAGTAGAACATCATGTAACATTACACATTTTCACAAGTGAAGTTAAATAAGTCTGACTGACATTGCTGAAGTTTAAAAATACTTTTTCAGTCAATTACAACTTGCCTTGTGCAAATTCAGCAGGCTGTACCTTCAAATTATGATAATTAGGGCTCAACTAATTTTTTCAAACTGTCTCAATTTGCACATCAGGAACACCTGCTAAACATCACTTTGAATTGTTCTCAATGCTGTGCACACACATGGGTCCTGAAAGGCAGTAGTGCATATGCAAGGTCCACATCATGCTTTGGGGGGGGGGGGTCATTTGCAATTCCACATATAACTGTATGGAAATAGAGCTTTCTTAACAACATATGTAGGGATACAGGAGTGAAACCAGAAACAAAGGTGAGGTCAAGGGTCAAGAATATAAATATTAAACATTCAAATTTGTTGATTTCTGAATTCGTTGTCATTGTATTATTTGAAAGTTGTATCATTATAATATATTACAAAAATTAGATTATGGGCTAGATTCAGAAGCCTTTTCCTACATCATGGTAAGCACTTTTGCAAAAAGAACAGCCTTGCCCAGAGTACGTGTGATTCCAAAACACTCGCACAGCTAGCAGGGGAAGGCTGAGCAGCATGATTGGGCAGAAGTTGTGCTAATTGTCATAGAAAGAAATAGTAATGAGCAACATTATTAAAATGAGCATTTCATTGTAGGAATGAGGCAAAATAAGATAGCGGAACGATTTATGAAAGTATGCATGTTGCACAACAGGAGAATAAACTCTAATATAAGGTTGCATTCATTCATATGTGCAAGCAGTTTTTGTTGCCATAATGAGCCATAATGGTGTATGCCATGTTCCAGGTGGTCCGACCATACTTCTTAGTCCACTATCATATTATATATCTAAGTAACACATCATGTACCATTACATGTTGTCACAAGAAAAGCTCTGACTGACAGAAAAGTTTAAAAAAACTGTAGTAGAGCCACCTAAGCATGTGAAATCTGAGCACTCCAAACCCAGTTTTGCTTGATATTTTTCAGAACTGTAGGATGTAATTACATGTTTGTGCTGCATAACAAACTATTAAAACACTATTAACACTTTTCCTGCATGGTATAATTATAAAAGATGTTGCAGAACTGTCTTGCAGCATTCTGAATGTTGTAGCAAAAGGGTGACCTATTACTTCTGGTGTACATTTCCTAAAGTTGATTTGCTTGAATCCAACTGCATAGGGTGGTATCATTTTTTGTCTGAAGTTTGAACACAATAAGTTAATGGCCAGGTAACAGTAATGTTATCAGAAATCGTGCAGTCAAACTACAAGCTTATGAAAAAAAACAGTAATCAGTACCATTGATCTTTGGCAGAAGGAGGACATCAGTGTGCTGTCTCCCCGTCTCTTCCTGTAGATGGACTGAAATCCTGGATAAAAAGGATGTTAGGATTGGCATTTGTGTGATGCAAGGAAAATAAACTTTGTGCTGGCAGCTGATTTGCACTGATGTAGACTGCAGCAATATGACAGAGGAGAAAGTGAAAAGAATGAAGTAACAGAGGGGGCAGAGGGTCTAACTGCTGGCAGAGGTGGGTAAGAACTGAACTGAAATGAAGACAAGGATCAGCAGTATAAAAATTAAACATTCAAAAATGTTCATTTCTGAATGTGTCACTGCATTGTATGAACAAGACCTCATTATCATGTATTACAGAGCGGTTACTATTCTGGGCTAGAGTCAGAAAACTTTCCTGCATTGTAGTAAGTAAATCTGAACAATGAGCAACCCAACACAAGTTCTATGTCATTAAGAAACATTCTCGCATCTAGCAGGGAAGGCCAAGTAGAATGGTCAGGCGAGACATATGCTAAGAATTGTATAATGACATGGTAATGAGCAACATTATTAAATGCGCATTTACATGTATGCAAATGAGGTGATGGAGAGAGTCATAAATGTATCCATGTCATGCAATGGTGTTCCATCTACTGCTAAAATGAGCACCGATGACAGGGCACATTAAGCTATACTTGCAAGCAGTTGTCATTGTTGCAATGAGCCACAACAGTGCTTGTTTTGGCCCAGGTGGTCAAATGATTTCTTTGCCAGTTTCTTCAATGACTTATGAAAATATTTTCAAGCATATATCTTTATATACTTAAGTAGAACACCGTGCAACATTTCACAGATTTTCAAAAGTGAAATTAAAAGTCTGATCGACATTGCTGATGTATAAAAAAATCTTGTAGAGCCAGTTACTGGATGATAGACCTATTTCTGTGCTAAAGGATGCAGATGTCCACCATGCTAGATGACGAACGGCCAGCCAGGGTGCTGTAATGCAAATAAGTGTCCAGTAATATTGTGGACAACAATATTTCTGCATGTCAAAATATAAAAAATGTTGAAAACCTGCATATAGCACATCACAACATTGAACAATATGCTCTTATGATTATAGCAAATTAGACATAATACAGAAACATTGGTTAGGTATCAGTGCAAGTTATATGACAATCATTTAATCTTTAGAGAAATTTAAATCAGTTTCCAGAGAAATTAAAGGTAAATTAGTCTAATACTAACAGGAATTGCAATATGAAGTGAGGGAAAAATAGGCTTGTGGTATATGTAGAGAGAAAGTTAGGGAAGAGAATTTGATAGCAGTAAGGAAGTAAGTGATGCAGGGAGAGAAAGGAGGTATAAGGAATGACTAGGAACTTGTTCACATTTAGGGATATAGTTTATCCTGGTTTTGAGCATGAACAGAGACAGATTTTGGCTAGAAAGTCTTTCAGAGTGGTTTTGAAAGATGGGAGAGAGTGTATAGACCTGATGGATACAGGTAAGGAGTTCCATATGGATGTAGTGGAATGCAGAGCCACTTATAACATGTAACATAGTACAAGTGATCATAGCACCTTGTGAGAAGACATGTGGGAAGTGACATATGACCATTATCATTGGGATATAAACAATTACACAGCATTACCCTAATCTGCAACAGTGTTTCACCAATGTAAATGCACAAAGTGTTAGGAATAGCAGACGCAAGCATACATGTGACAGACTTCAGGACATATTGACCCACTGCCATGCAACAGAGGAAAATCACAATTCCACTGACCAGCAGAGAGCCTATAGACAGAACCATAAACACAAACACCATGGAGGATAGTGATAAGTATGGCACGCATGCCAAAACAGCTCATATAACAGGTATGGAATGGTTTGAGAGTGGACGGTGATGTGCATGGCTGTTATAGGCTACAGCTTAATACAGCATTGGTATACATACAATAGTATTGCACCTCACTACACCTTAATTCACCTTTATAACACCCAAACAGCAAAAATGCAATGTCATGACAGTGGTCAACACTGAAATGAGCAACGCAAAGTATAAAGTAGTAGAAGTGCTAAGACACTGTAACACTGGAAACGTACACATGTGGGATGGAGATGCACAAGAGAGATGTGGAAATAACTGAGTTTTGAATTGTCTGAGAAAACAGGTTTGCATCACTAACATACATCATTACAGTGTTTTAACAACAACAATGGAAGGCTATACATGGAGCAAAATGGACATACAGACACATACATAGCACTGGGAAATGAGTAAGGTAACATTTAGACAACATTTACTCCTGAGAGGGATCTTCTTTATGGGGCCAACCATCCCTGGAAAGGCCAGCAAAGGCAGAGCTGATGGCCTGTCATGTCACATCAGCCATCTCCTGAAACATCTCCTGGAACATGCCATGTATCTGCTCCTGGAAGACCTCATTGGTGACCTGGCATGTATTTTCCTGAAAGTTGACATCCATGATTCTGGGAACATTCTGGCACAAGTGAGAATGCTGTCTTGAGATATAGATTGTGCAGCTGACCTAGGGTCCTTAGTGTCACTTTCCTCAGCCCTCACTGTTGGATGATAGCATTGTCTGGCTCTTTCTACGAATGGGCTGTTATCTGTTAGAAACTCTATATACAGAAATTCATTGGCAGCATAACATATTACTCAATCATAGCTAACATACCAGCAGTGTCAAAGCACAGCTGTACAGCACCTGTAACGCATAAAGATAACAGGTATGTCAACACAGTTACACATTTGTCAGTGTTGTACTCTGTGCCAGTATAGATATCTGGTAGAAAATCATGCACCTAAGGTGTGTTTGTATAGCAGTTTAACTTGTATAAAACAGAGAGCAAATTGTGCCATGTATCCTAGCACTGCATCCAAGCAGTGACATATATATTCAATACACTTTTTTTTTTGCTATTTGATTGCCAGATTGGCTCACGGAGCAAGCATAGATAATCAAAATCAAGAATGCAAACAATAAATACTATAAATAAACTATCCCCCAGATTCATGAATCCTCCGTGTAAGACTTAATAAGTCTTACTCGGAGGCTGCAGTTGAACGGTATGACATCAGCATGCCATGAATATTCATGAGGGCACTCTGACTCAACCGTAACTCTTACACGGACCGAGTATGAAAGCAGGGAGCGTGTCCGACTGCCGAGCAGTCTCAATGTCCACGCCCCTGAAAGTGTAGTAAAAGCAAAATGTCAACACACAAGAGCGAGTTTGCTCAAATGTACTTGCACCCAACACCACACTCATTGACACTGTAAACCCCCATCACAGTTATAAAAAGTAAAATATTTAATTTTTTTAAAAAATCCACGATATAGCTGCCCGTATTTGCGCGCGTGTGCATGGGTGTGCCCATTGCTTAGCTATAGTTAGAAATTCCGACATGGAAGAGCATAAGAAAGAATGTTTATGCAAATCACACCAAATTGCAATGGCATAATGGTAGAGCGTATGCACAAAGAGGAGGCATTCATCGTTCGAGTCCCACCACTCCCCTTCTTATTTATGTTTTAAATCAGTATTTGAAATAATACCAGACATATATGATTAAAATTTTATTAAAAACAGTGAAATGGCCAATGTATCAGTGAACAAAATATATATTTTTAAAGGATCCAGATATATAATAGTCTGCTGTTAAGCAATGCTTTACCCAGCTAAACACAGGTGCCCATTGTTTAATAGTACTTTACCCAGCTAAACAGAGGTGCCCATAGTTTAATAGCACTTTACCCAGCTAAACAGAGTTGCCCATAGTTTAATAGTGCTTTACGTAGTGCAATAGAGTTGCCCATAGTTTAACAGCGCTTTACCCAGCGCAATGTGTTTGCGCGGACGTGTCCACCGCGCCAACCAGGGCACCATAGGGCACCGGGGAGCAACGTAGAGCTAAGTTGCTTAAATGCAGCCACACCCCCTAGCCTGTCTAGACAGTATTAAAATAAAAGAGTGACAAGGTTCGAACCACCCTGTGCATCATAATCAAAGCACAGAACCACTAAGCCATGACAGTTTAGGAGAAACAGCCACTATTAGCATACATATACTTAGAAATGGTAGATTAACCATTACTAAGCAGGTCTGCAGTCAGCTTAGAATTCTCAAAAATGGCCAATCACAAAAAAGTGTGGGAAATGCAACATATTTAAGCCCCATCGGTGGGAATACTCGCCATAACTGATTGTGGTACCCATTTGCAGTCAGGATGGCAAGTGTCGGAGAGGGAAATCGCTTTAGAGTGCAAAGGTGGGGCATTGAGAAGTTCAAATATATGGTTTGGCTCCTAGTCCACCAACATGAAGGCCGACTCATGCAGGGCCAGGTTCAATAGGGAGCATACAAGGCAGAGGCATGGAACCAGTTGGCATATGATCTTACCAGTGCCACAGGCATTCCTAGGACTGGTGAGCAGGTCCGTCACCACCATGCGGATCTGAAGCAACGAAAGGAGGACCAACTGAACTGATGGATCCAGGAGGCCCTTCAGATGCCCAATGCCCCACTACTGAGTAAGTATCCATGTAATTAAGTATGTAAGAAATGCTATCCTAGCCTATAGTATGGATAGGTATGTTCCAATATCCCTTCATTTATATTACAGCTGCAGGTGTTCGTTCCATGAATCAGCAAGCCTATGCTGATAGGCTGGTAAGGCTGCGCCACCAGATAGGTTAGCAATTATTCAGCTGATATTATTATAGAATATAAGTGAGACAGCCTGTAAAAGAGTTCAGTGTTGTAACCCAGTAATAAAGGTCAAATAAGCCTAGAATAAAGCTTCTGCTAGTATTCTATGATCAGATAAGTGATGCAGCCTGAAAAAGAGTATTGTAATCCATTAATAAAGAGTAAACAAGTCTCAAATAGAGTTTCCACCTGTATTGTAATATCAGATAACTGGTTCAGCCTGAAAATGAGTGTTCTAATCCATCAATAAAGGACAGACAAGTCATGAATACATCCTTGTATATACTGTCATATGAAATAAGTGAGTCAGCTGGAAAGGATTGTTGTAACCCAGTAATAAATGTTAATAAAGCCTGGAATTAAGTACCATCCTGAGATGTAAATATAAAATAAGTGTGAGAGTGTGAGAAAGAGTTTGAAGCTACCAATAAAGGTGTAAGAAGTCTGGAATAAAGGTATACTGCATTCACTACATAATGAAATGAATGAGACAGCCACAACCAAAGAGTGAAATGTTTTTAATAAAGTACAATACCTGGACTGTGTCCATCCCACATTTTGGATATGTTGTTGTACCCTTGCATTATGGAGATAGTATAGTTGTATGAAATGCTGAACATCCAGAGTTGTCTAGTCTCATATAAACTGGCTGATGGGAATGCCAGTATCTCAGAAAAATATTTATAGTCCTCAACTGTTTCATGTATAGTATGTACATGTTAATCCGGTACATGAGCAGCTTGTGCTTGTGATCCCACAAATGTCAGTGTGTTGCTAGAACTGTACGTAACTGTTCAAATGTAGCAAGATACTTTACCCGAACACAGCCAGATATGAACATATATGAATACAATTGGAATGTATATTAATGTAGCAGTAACATCTCCATCACTAACATTTCTAAGGTTACATACAGGGAACTGTACTAACACATGTAGGGGATATATATATGCATCTAGTAGGAATGTACAGTATACGTATAGGTATTTTAAGTTGTTAATGTAATATTATACCCCCCTATGTTATGTTCACAAAAGATGCCATTCCTCACCAAACTGGGTATGTGTATTCACAATTAATTCCTATGGACATTTGTCCTGTTGGTTTATGCATATATGCATGTACGTTGATGCATGTGCCCTGTTCACATATCCAAACCTGATGGCCTGTTGCCACCAATCAACCCTGCATGGTGTTGGAATGTCCACTCTTGTTCTAAATATGCATGTGTTATGCTTGCTGTTCAACGTTTGGAATTCATGTGTGTTTGGTTAATGGGAATACTAATGCATGCTGTTACAACTAATTTGGAATGGTGTTGTTTGTTACTAACCCAAAATGCCATTAAATACTGCTAAACATAGGACAACTGGGAAGGCGGGTCCCAGCGGACCCACCTCTCCCACCTCATCTGGCAATTGCACCTGGCACCAGTGTCCAGCCCAGGACCTCCTCCTCCGGTGGCCCTGTGCTACCTTCGGGTGGAAGCACTGCAGGGGATGGGGCTGGCCCCCCCTCTGCAAGTGTGGCCAGAGGAGAGCCTCCACTCACCCTCCAAAGGGTCCGGGCTGTGGTGCGTAGGGAGATCCAGCGTTCAGTCACTGATCCCCTATGCCAGCTTGAGGCGAGAGTAGTGCGTCTCTCAGGTGAGCCTGCCCGTCCTACTCAGCCCCCAGCACAGCCACCCTCGGGGCTGTAAAGGTGCAGTGGTGACTGCCCATGGGTGGGGATCTCAGTTCCATTGTTACCATCTGTGGGCTCATGGGCTTGCGATTTCCAAACAACCTTCCCTGTCAATTGTGTTCACCCACCCCATGTGTCAAATTCCGCCTCTGTATGCATCTTGTTTGTCTTGTCTGTTTACCTCCCCAGTCTACCTCCCCAAATATAACTACATCCCCTACCTCACATTCCACTCTCTCTTGAAAAAAAAATTGAAAAAAAGGGCAATCTGTTCCCACAAAAATATTACGCCCCATACATAGCTGCCCATTTCCCACACATGTTCGCTGGACATGTAAACATAATTATAATTGGCAGTACAACATACTCTGTTATCCTCACCCCTCTCTCAGGGGTGGAAGGTTGCAAATTTCACACCAAATTACGAACATATGCATAGCTGTTGCTGGTAAAGAAATGGGCAGCTATGGGTCTTCCCTACACCCTTCCTGCACATCCCAGCTGGTTTCCCTACTGTATTTCCCTCTTTGTGTCCCCTTTTTCACCACTTTCCTATCCCCCCATTTTCTTTTCTTTCAAAGAAATTAGCGTGGGGGTTAGCGGGAGTAAGCACTTTTAAGCAGTAGTAAGCGGGTTTAAGCAAGTGTGTGCATGTGTGTGCTTAGCTAAGCATCGCTAAGCATCGCGCAAACCCACGCAAACCCACTTACAACTGCTTAAAAGTGCCTTAGTCACTCTGTATGACAGGGCCCTTGTATTGCTCAGCAGCAAAATAAAATACACCTGTCAGTCTCGAACCCCAGACCTTGGGCTCACCAGTCTGCATGAAGTACCACTACACCACAGCTGATATACAATAACTTGGTGCTGAAAGAAATATATCATGCATTACAATGAGTGAATGTAAAGGGAGAATAGGAATGGCATAATACAAATCATGTTCTGTGGCCCTTAACCAGCAAGTGTTGTGGAACTGCATGACATGACTGTGAAAAGAGAACCAGCCATGCTAGTAGGGAATAATGTTACAGTAGCACCTTACAAACCCCACACAGTATCAGAGCAGGATAAACACTGGCATATTTGAATAGGTCAGAGGCCATACCTCCCAACTGTGACTGGTTTACAGGGATGTCCCAGATTTGCAAACAAATGTTAGCTGTGCCCCTCAGACTCCCTGTGAAATGTAGTAACAGTAGGCAGAAAGGTGGGGAATCCCACTTAATGATAAATGTCAATAAGTGAGAGTAGACACTGCTTGCACATCAGAAAAGGTGTAGTAATACATATGCTCAGAATCCCCCAAAGTCGCAACTGCAAAATATCTGAAATATATCACAGGTGTATCCCACTGATATGTACCTTTCCCTGAGGCTGTTCAAATATATACCTGAGAGTATCTGAGGCCTGGAAGAGTCAGAAACACACAGGCATATCAGCCTGTCTGCTGTTACACACTCTGCGAATAGCTGTAGAATGAATTCCACAAGCATGCCCTTATGTAGGAGTACAACACAGAAATATCAAAGGATGTAGCCATGTACTGCTAGCAACCACCTGTGACAATGCCATTGTTCAGGTGCTGAAAAGACTGGGGTCATAGTCAATGAATACTAAGCTAACCTCTGTCTACCATCTGGATATGTCCACAGGTGGGAGCTACTCAGACAGATTACTAGCCTTTATAGACTTACAGGTACACAGCAACTCTGCATGTTCAGCAAGATAAACATCACATGATAAAAAATAATGCACTATGCAGTTCTGCACCCCTACTCAAAGGTACTATATACCCATGTATTCAGGCACAACCAAGAGTGTAGGTAGGCATATACAGTAGTGAAATATGTCCAGTTGTCCTGAACAGACTGTGCTAATGTCAACACAAACAAACCACAAACTGTTCAGAAGTGAGTAAGCAGTTCACAAACAGTGCATGTGCCTGATTATTCATAATTGGTAGTACAACATACTTAGTTGTCCTCACCCCTCTCTCAAGGGTGGAAGGTTTCAAATATCCCTCCTAATGTATTGCATATGCACAGCTGTTGCTGGTAAAGAAATGGGCAGCTATGGACCTTCTCCACACCCATCCTGTACATCCCGAGCTTGTTTCCCTACTGTTTTCCCCTCTTTGTGCACCCTTTATCACCACATTCCTATCTCCCCATTTACTTTTCTGTCAAAGAAATGAGTACAGGGGTTAGTGGGAGTTAGCACTTGTAAACAGTAGTAAGCAGGTTTGCACCAGCGTGCGCATGTGTGCGCTTAGCTTAGTGTTGCTAACATATGATAAGCTAAGCCAAGCTTAGCTTAGTATTGCTAAAATAAAATAAGCTAAGCTAAGCTTAGCTTAGCATCGCTAAGCAACGCGCAAACCCACGCAAACCCGCTTACAACTGCTTCAAAGTGCCTTAGTCACTCTGTATGACAGGGCCCTTGTACTGCTCAGCAGCAAAATAAAATACCCTTGTCAGTCTCACTCCCCACACCTTGTGCTCACCAGTCTGCATGATGTACCACTAAGCCACAGCAGATATACAATAACTTGGTGCTGAAAGAAATATAACATTCATTACAATGAGTGAATGTAAAGGGAAAATAGGAAAGCCATAGGAATACATTGCAATAACTACTGCTGTATGCCAGTTAATTCTCTAATTCGAAAAGAAAGTACATACTCCCATGTATCCAGTGTTAGCATTAGGAGGTGTGAGTAAACCTACACACTGAGAAGAGTGTACTGGAAGAAGCAACAGTCAGGTTTCAGTACAACATGCATTTCACTGGCTACAACCCATCTTCAGATATGAGACATATACCAACCTTCTGACTGAGACAACAGTGTCCACAGCAAACAAACATGGTCCCCACTTTGCAAAACTGAAAGGGCTACGCCTACCTAACCTATCATTTTATAGCAGTGTCCTGAAATCACAGTGAGAACTGCAATTACCACACAGCAGGCTGCATGCAATTACTAAATGGTGGGCACCAATTGGTGCAGAGGCTATCATATGCACATGTGCAGATACCTAGAAAAGCAGCCTGTATCTGCTGTCCACACATGCAATAATATCATTGCACCAATGAGAGAGAGAGAGTGCAAGTGAGAGGGACAGACAGAGACAGACAGACAGATACAAACAGGCAGTAGGAGGCAGACACTGAAAACAAACAGCAACACACAAAGGAAACCGAAGAAACCAAAAAAAAAAAAAATACAACACCTACAACAGATGGAGGTGAGGAATACAAAGGTAAGGTATGTAACAGATATGTATTTTCTGACATCCGAAAGATGTGTCTGTAGGGTACCCTACATACTGTGAATCATCCATATGTGGCAGCAGTCCATATCTATATGTACATGCACATTTGCATAGGGCAAGGGACATACTGCAACTGTTAGTGAAGGCTGGACATATGTATGTTGTTGAAGGCTGCTATGTGCACATATGTATGTAGGTTGTAGTGTGTGGCATTGCAGACAGCAGGCAGTCCCGGTATATGTCATGTGGTGATTAAATGCTGTGGGACTGAGCTACAGGCAGTGAGGCCTGCTACAGCTATATGGCCTGAGGACAGCAGAATGCATTCTGCACAACATTGTGCAATAGTATTACATAACCATATGTCTCACAACTGTTGCATAATTGACATCCCCACCATGAAAGGTGGACAGTATATGTGCCTATATGTGCAGCTATGTGTACAGCAATGGATGTTTAGATGTATGTGTATATATACATGTATATATATATATATATATATGTATATATATATATATATATATATATGTATATATGTGTGTGTGTGTATATATATATATATATATGTGTGTGTGTGTATATATATATATGTATATATATATATATATATCTACATATACATATACAGATATATATAGATATATAGAAATATAGATATATAGAATTATAGATATATCGATCTATATATAGATATATACATATAAAGATAGATATAGCTATATGTATATATATATATATATATATATATATATATATATATATATATGGATATATAGGTTCATAGGTTCATACTAGGCTATCTGCCCTAGGGCATTTATAAGCCTAGCCAGAGTGTGTTTGGCTTTCGCCACCCATTTTAAATTAATTTTGCTATGCCCTTTTTCGAGGTTAGTATACTGTGCCTCTGTCTACCAGTGACACAGAAGTGATACCCGGGGTAAACCTACGATCTCCCATCCACTCATCAAGATTCCTCCTGAAGAGAGTCAATGAGGGACTCTGCCTAACCTGGACTGGGATTTTATTCCAGAGTGAAGGGAGTCTCTGGGTTATGAATCTGTCCCTCCAGCTTGTCCTATTTATTTCAGTGCTGAGGTTCAAGTCTCTCGAATGCGTAGCTCGAAGGGATTTGGATTTTCTGAGGTGCAGCATGTCCATTAATTCCGGGTTGGACATGGCTTTATACGTCAGGCACAGATCGCCTCTGAGCAGGCGGTATGCCACTGAGTAGAGCTGGAGTTTCTTTAACCGGGCAGCATATGGCATCTGTTTGAGCCCTTTGATCCTCTTGGTGAGGTACTTTTGGGGTCTTTCCAGTTGCTGCAGGTGTCTGGTAAGGTACATCCCAAAAGGGGCATTGTACTCAATTATGGGCCTGATGAGGGGTGAGTAAAGAGGCACGATGACCTCCCCTGATCTAGATGTGAATCCCTTCATGATTAGGTGGGCTATATAAAATGTTTTTCTAACCACTTTGGCCACGTGGTTGTCAAATGAGAGATTGCTATCAACTTGGGTCCCCAGGTCCCTAATTACTTCTTCTACCACCTATGTGGTAATTTGTGGGCACTTTGTTTTTGACAAAGGGGATGACTATACACTTTTTGGCATTTAGCTTGAGGCCATGACCCTGGCACCAGTTGTCTGTTTCTATGAGGCCCTTTTGGAGGATGCTTGTGTTGGCTGGAGAGTCAATTATGGCGCCCAGTTTGCAGTCATCTGCGAACTTGGTCAGCCACAGTCCTTCCGTGTTGGCCTGTACCTCCAAGAAATATATACTGAACAAGAGAGGTCCCAGGACTGAGCCTTTTGGGATGCCACTTGTAACTGGTTTGGAGTCTGACATGGCTCCAGCAATTCTAACCATGTGGGTTCTGTCCTTGAGCCAGTTTGCAACCCATCTAGTGACATAGGGGTTTATATTTAAGCTGGTGAGCTTGTCTATAATGCCCGAGTGGGGTATTGTATCGAAGGCTTTTGCGAGGTCCAGGTAGGCTGTGTGGACCACCTTCCCCTCGTCAATGGCCTTGGTGACTGTTTCAAAGAAATCGACCAGGTTTAAGAGGCAGGATCTGCCCTTAACAAAGCCGAACTGGGTAGGATCCAGTGTCTGTAGGTCCCCGATATCTTTATTTATGAGGTCCATGATGATCCTTTCCATAGCTTTGCAGACCAAGCTAGTCAGGCTTATGGGGCGATAGTTTCCAGGATCCATTGAGGCACCACCTTTGTGGAGAGAGACCACTGTTGCTGTATGCCACTCTTTGGGAACATATCCTGTAGTAAGGCTGAGATTGAACAGTAGATTTATGTTTGGGTTTAGCTCTTCTTGGAGTTCATGTAGGATGAAGCCCGGGACACCGTCTGGTCCCATTGATGCTGTGTTTTTTGCTTTGGAGAGGGCGGCTCTTACCTGAGCATCTGAGATGTCAGGGAGGCAGCACTCTGCTGGGATAGATATTTGCCCTTTTGGTGGAGAGGGGGGGAGGAGTTTGTGCTGAACCTGTCAGCTAGGATGTTGGCAATGTCTGTGGGTCATTTTGGACTAATTCTGAGCATATCTGGATATTCCCACCCAGGTTCCTAACATAAGTAAAGAAAGCCTTGTGATTATCCTTAGTGTCCTGTGCAATTTTTCTCTCGAAGCTGGCCTTAGACGATTTTATGAGTGCCCATAGTTTTTTGCTAATACTGATCAGAGATGCCTTCCCTTTTTGGGATTTTGCTCTATCATGTAGTAGCTTCCTCCTTCTATTGTATAGTTTGTTTATGGCTGGGGTCCACCAGATAGGACGTCTGCCTTTGGAGGATTGGGTCTTGGCTTTATTTGGGATTGCATGATCCATGCATTCCTGAAGGTGTTCATAGAATGCGTTTATAAAGGATTCTGCGGTCTGGGCCGTATTTTCCACAGGCTCGGGGGCTTTGAAGGATTCCACCTCTGTTTTGAGGAGTGTGAAATTTGCTTTAGAGAAGTTTTTCACTGTGGTTTTCTGGGCAGGGGGTGGGGTCAGGATGTGAATATCCAGTGAGATTAGTTTATAGTCTGATCTTACCAGTGAGGGATACACTTCTGGTATGGAGCATAGAGTCCCCATGTTGGTGATGATCAGGTCCAGTATGTTTTCCCCTCTTGTGGGAGTGGTAACAAGTTGTTCCACAGCATTTGAGTTTATAAATTCTAGGAACCTTTGGGCTAGGGTGTTGGAGCTAGAGTAATGCTCCCAGTCTATGTTTGGGTAGTTGAAGTCACCCAATATAATGGTGTTTGGAGAGACCTTCATATTTTCCAGTGTTCTCAGGAAGGCCGAGTGGGGTTCCTGGGTTTGGGAGGGTGGTCTGTAGCAGGCTATAAACTGGAAGGCAGTTTTACCCACTGTTAGTTGCACATGGATAGTCTCTGATGCTTCATGCTGTGTCACCAACCTGGAGGTGTGGGTATCTTTGACGAATATTGATAATCCCCCTCCTTTTGTGGTTCGGTCCAAGTTTTGGGGCCGAAAAGCATAGTATGAGGTATAACCTGGTAGTGCTGGGGTGCTCTCGGGAGCCTTGATCCAGGTTTCTGTTACTGCACAGATATCGATGTTCTCCATGCTAAGGAGAGTTTCAAGTGCATGCATCTTGAGGTTTAGACTTCTGGCATTGAGTAGCATTACTCTTAGTTTCTTATCCCTTGTGATACCTATGGAGGTGGGTTTGTCTTTTGAGCCTTGTCTAAAAAAGGCACTTTGGGGGAAGCAAGAGCCTTTGCCAATATCCGAAAGCCCAGGGGTGACAGGAGCAAGCCGTCCCTAGCGAAGCATCGTGGCTTGTCGAGCATGTCATCCCAGGCTGACAGGCATTGGATCCCCTTTGAATGACACCAATACTTAAGCCAATTGTTGAAATTGATCATCTTGTCTTCATATTGTGGCATCATTCTTGGTGAGGGTAAGATGCTACTTAAGGTCAGGGTCATACCGGCCTGGGCTACATGCTCAGAGAGCTCCTCTATGTCTCTTTTCATGTAGTCCAGGGAGGTACGTCTCAGGTCATTCACACCAGCATGGACAATGACCGAGTCATATTTGTACTTGCCTTGGAGTGACCTGAGTGTTTGTGTTATGTGGTGGATCCTAGCGCCCGACAGGCAGCTCCCTGTGACCTTCTCCTTGTTCAGCCTGGTGAGCGGGACGTCAGTGTGCCTGACGATAGAGTCACCTATTACAAGTGTATCAGGTGTGTTGTTTAGCCTTAAGGGCTGTGACTGTTTGGCACACTGGCTTTGTGAGCTATGTGTTGCACGTGTTTTGTTTTGGGGTAGCGGTTGCTTGGGAGGTCTCTGCTGCTTAGGCAGATTTTTATTTAGAGCCTCCGGGTATGTTTTTGTGTGTTTATGTGTTTGGTTTGCTGTCGTGGTAGGTCTATGTGAGACTGGAATCATAGTGAGTGTGGTTTCCTTTTCCTCCTGACTGGTTACGCCAGTACTGAGTTGAGAGAGCTTAGCCTCCAGTTTGGCTATATGGTTGCATCTCTCACATGTGTTGGAATTTGTTGGGAGGAGGAGAGGGTTGTCTGTGTACATGAGGCAGTTGTAACATTGCCTCAAGATTCCCAGATTCACCAGCTGGACCAGAGAGGAGATTGACAACTGACCTTTGGACATGCTAGAATAGTACTGGGAATTCCTTTATAATTGAAAAAAAAAGGGCCGACGGGGAACAAGGTACTCAAGGGGAGTTTGTGAGGGTGTAGTGCTTTTAATTTTTTAGTGCTGACTTATATAATTGCTTTAGTGAGCAAGTGCCAGGTAACTTAACTGCAATGTGTTACAGGTAACTTAAATGCAAAAACGACAAACAGTAACTTTCTTTCAAGTGAAACAAGGAAATAAGTACATAAGCAATGCAAATATCACTAGGGATCCACAGAAGCACTGAAAAGCTGCATTTTAGGTGGAATTAGCATTTCAGGGAAATAACAAGCAAACAAACAACAAGCATACAAGCAAAGCTAGATTCAGCAGGCCTGGATCTAGTCTATGCTACATCTATATATATATATATATATATATATATATATATATATATATATATATATACACATATACACATCTACATATATAGATATATATGGGTATATATGGATACATATAGATATATATCGATATATATATATATATATATATATATATATATATATATATATGGATATATATATATATATATATATATGTATATATACATATATAGATATATATAGATATGTATGGATATCTATGGATATGTATAGATATGGATAGCTATGTATAGATATGGATAGATATGTGTAGATATGGATAGGTATAGATATGTATAGATATGTATATATGTATATGTATATATATATATATATATATATATATATATATAGAGAGAGAGAGAGAGAGAGGGAGCGAGGGAGACACGGGCTCATATGTACTGCAACAGGTGCCTGTTGTCCAAGGCATGGACTGAACACCAGTGTTGATACTGCAGTGCCATACCCCATTCCAAAACACCTTACACAGTAACTGCCACATAGGTGGTAGCCTGCCTAACACTGAAGGTGTCAGAAGGGAACACGGGACACAGGTGGACAGTAGGCTCCCCTTTGATAATCACAGTGCCACAGTAGCCATGTAATCTGTCTACGTGGTACGTGTCATCATAAAAGGTGTGTCATCTAGGGAAATATAGGTCGGTGTTCCCCTCTATTCATCACAATGCCCCATGTGGTATGTACCTCACATGACAACTACAGGAAGTGGAAAGGCCACAGACATACCTAACAAAGAGTAATACTGCCCTCAAACACATGCCCTATGCAGACTGACTCACAAAACCACAGCTAGAGTGCGTTGCATATCACCCACCCAGAGGTTACCACTGCCGGACATACAGAGGTATGTCACACCCATAGCAGTCAGCCAAACACCATGACAACACCTCACAATCCCTCCGGGCTACATGACCTAGAGCCCTAATCCTTGTCACCTCACTAAACAGCACATGTTGGAGGTACAGGTTCTTATCCACAAATATGCCATACTCTGGACTAAACCACCCAGCATTAACAAACAAGGCTCCTCATTAGCAGATGTCATACATACCCCTGATGATTGTTTTGGAGATAGGTAATATGCCCTGGGAGTCACCTCTGTGTATCCAGTTGACAGGAGCAAGTGAAATCACATTACATGTGTGTCAAAGGGCAGGGTACATATGGCCAGGCTGCTCTAGGCCCTAGGGCCAATAGTATATTACCAACCTATGACACAATGCACACACACATGTACTCAGTGCAATACCTGCTATGTGAGGTGGAATGAGTGTGACAGTGACTGTGTGCAAGGTTTGTAAAGGTGTGATAGCTTAGTGTGAGGTTGTGTCTGTCATGGTAGTTTGTGTCCTAGGTGCGAGGCCAGAGAAAGATCTGTCAGTTATTGGGATGCAGACATAGTAGGATGGCATATGTTGTGACGTAATTCCTTGTGTACGACTGTGGTGTCCCATTGTAGGCTGAAGGAATACATGTATGCTCAGTAAGTGGTACTGCTGGTGACTCCAGCTCACATATGAACTGTTGTACTACCTGAAGCTGTAGGCCTAAACAGCACAGTATCGTGTATGTTCACAGTCCCTGGTAACATTGTCTTGTGCGTTTCCTGTAGTCTGCACAGATTACATACCTCAGGCATAGGTATTAAGTAGGGGCACACAGTACTATAAGGTACACAGGTAATGCTCATCTGTGTCGGCATACATCTGTGTGTTGTATGTATGTCTGATGTGTGTGTAATGATGCCTGTACCATGCCCGCAATCACATGTGTGTTACAGGGTATGTGTGTGTGCCTAGCAACATGTATACTCTGTTACAGCAGTATGCCAGCTATATTAACAACCATGCACATATGTTAGGTAGGGGTATGGCATCAAAGACTAGGGTGGTTTACTGGTAATACTGTAAGAAAGGAGGGGGGTATCCATATTCATCAAGGACACCCACACCTCAAGACTGGTGGCAATACACGATGCATCGGAGACCATCCAGATGCAATTAACCATAGGCAAGACTGCTCTGCAAATTGTAGCATGTTACAGGCCACCCTCACAAACTCAGGAACCTCACATGGCTTTCCTGAAAACATTGGAGGGGATAAATGTATCTCCAAACACCATCATACTAGGTGACTTCAATTACCCTAATATAGACTGGGAACACTACTCAAGCCCAAACACCCTAGCCCAAAAGTTCCTGGAATTCATAAACTCAAATGCCATGGAACAGCTAGTCACCATCCCCACAAGAGGAGAAAACATACTTGATCTCATCATCACGAACATGGGAGCACAATGTTCAACACCGGAAGTATACCCCTCACTGGTGAGATCAGATCACAAACTAATCTTGCTGGAGGTCCTCATCCCACCTCACCTGAAATAAAAAGACCACAGTAAAAAACTTCTCGAAAGCCGACTTCACACTTCTAAAGACTAGTGTGGTCTCCTTTAAGGCCCCCGAGCTGGCGGAAAACAGTACTCAAGCCGCTGAATCACTTACAAATGCCTTCTACCAGCACCTGCAGGACTGCATGGATAAGGCAATCCCAAGCAAAACAAAGACTCTTTGTACCAAGGGCAAGCGTCCAGTCTGGTGGACCCCAGCCATAAACAAACTCTACAACAAAAGGAGGAAGCTACTACAAGTTAGATCAAAATCCTTAAAAGGTAAAAAACTAAGAGCTCTCATAAAATCATCCAAGGCAAATTTTGAGAGAAAAATAGCTAAAACTCAAAAGACAATCATAAGGCCTTCTTTAGCTATGTTAGAAACCTGGGAGGAAACTCCCAGATATGCTCAGAAGTAGTTCAAAATGATGTAAAGATTACTGATCCTACAGACATTGCCAACATACTGGCTGACAGGTTCAGTGCAAACTCCCCCCCCCCTCCCCCCCAAAAGGAGAGATATCTATACCAAATGGTTGCAGCCCCCCAAACATCTCTAACGCCCAAGTGAGAACTGCTCTCTCCAAAGCAAAAAACACAGCATCCATGGGACCTGATGGTGTCCCAGGCTGTGTGCTCCACGAACTCAATGAGGAATTAAACCCACAGCTAGGACAGCTGTTTATTCATAGTCTCACCTCTGGATACGTACCCAGGGAGTGGCGCACTGCGACTGTGGTCCCACTTCACAAAGGCGGTGCCTCCACCGATCCTGGAAATTACCGGCCCATTAGCTTGACAAGCCTTATCTGCAAAGCCATGGAGAGGATCATAATGGACCTCATAAATAAAGACATAGGGAATTTGCAGACTTTGGATCCAACCCAGTTTGGCTTTGTCAAAGGCAGATCATGCCTTTTAAACTTGGTTGACTTTTTGAAACAGTCACCAAAGCCATTGATGAGGAAAGGCAGTCCATACAGCCTACCTCGATCTGGCGAAGGCCTTGATACAATACCCCACTCGGGTATCATTGAAAAACTCATCAGCTTAAATGTTAACCCATACATCACAAGATGGGTTGCAAACTGGCTGAGTGACAGAACCCACAGGGTCAGAGTTGCTGGCGCCATGTCAGACTCAAAGCCTGTCACAAGTGGTGTCCCACAGGGCTCAGTCCTGGGCCCACTCTTGTTTGGCATCTACTTTTCTGAAGTACAAGCAAACACAGGAGGGTTATGGCTGACAAAGTTTGCAGATGACTGCAAACTGGGCGCCGTAGTCGAAAACACATCTGACACAGATATCCTTCAGAAGGGTCTCACAGAAATGGATAACTGGTGCCAGAGCCATGGCCTAAAGTTAAATGCCAGAAAATGCATAGTCATACCCTTCGGAAAACAAGGTTACCCCTAGCTACCATATAGGTGGTAATCCTCTGAGCACAGAAGAGGTTATCAGGGACCTGGGGACCCAGGTTGACAGTAGCCTGTCATTCGACACCCATGTAGCTAAAGTAGTTAGGAAGACCTTCTACATTGCCCACCTTATCATGAAGGGATTCACATCTAGATCAAGGGAGGTCATAGTCTCCCTATACTCATCACTCATCAGACCAATGATTGAGTACAATGCCCCATTCGAATGTATCTGACCCGACACTTGCAGCAGCTGGAGAGGCCACAAAGTTCCTCACCAAAAGGATAAAGGGTCTCAAAATCTGTCCTATGCTGCCCGACTGAAAGAACTCCAGCTCTATTCAGTCGCCACCGCTTGCTCAGAGGTGACCTTTGCCTGACATACAAGGCCATGTCAAACCCAGATTTGATGAATATGCTTCACCTCAAAAATCTAGATCCGTCAGAGCCACAAGGCGGAGACTTAAACCTCAACACGGCTATTAATCGGATGTGCTGGAGGGATAGATTCATCACCCAAAGACTCCCTATGCTGTGGAACAAAATCCCGGTATATGTGAGGCAGAGCACCTCGCTGGCCTTGTTCAAGAGAAATCTTGACCAATGGATGGGAGATCGCAGATATACCCCAGGGATTACCTCAGTGTCACTGCTCGACAGAGGCACAGCAAAATAATGGGTATAGTTCCCCATACTAAAGGGGTGGCGTAAAGCCACAAAACTATGGGCTAGGCTTGTAAATGCCCTCGGGCAGATAGCCTAGTATGAACCTATGAACCTATGAACATTCATTGCATTGGATGACATATTTCTTCATGCATTAGCTTGATATATACCCCCAGGGTGAGGTTGTGCATTGTATCCCAAGCAGTGTGCCGACTACTGGTGTATACTGGTTTGTTATATGGAGTGTGGCAGGCACTGTCAGCCAGTTGTGGGGTGAGCACTGATATGTGGTATTGAACGTGTATATCCTCTGATAGACAGATAGATGCTATATATGGCAGTTAAGTGATATCTGTACTTCATAATGTTTAGTGTGCCACATGACTTGCTCACACATATCGTTTAATTATCTTCCAGGGTTATGGCTCATCAACGTAATCTGTTGTATACAGCTGCAGAGGAACAGGAAATTCAGAACAGCCTGGTGCAGCACTATAACCTGCTCTTTTCCAGGGCCAGCCAGCACCAGCAAGAGCATACTGCACTGTGGCAAGACCTTGTTCACCGGGTAAATGACATAGGCATGCATAACTGGACATATGAGCAGGTACGCCATCATTGCAGTGATTTAATTAGACATGTCCGGTGGCGTGTGTCTGATATCCATAGGCAACAGCTTGCCACAGGTGGTGGGGCGGCCATACATCCCCCCCTCACCAGAGTGGAGGAACTGCTCCTAAGCGTGGTAGCTCTTGGCCTACAGCAGCAACAGCATCACACATGTGTCATCATGGAGGCCAGAGCCACCCAGCAGGATGACATGGAGCATGCAGGTAGTATGCCCTAGCTGTAGACTACCGTTACCTGTATTGTTAGAATATGCATATGTGAAATGTGTACTGTGTGTTTAACAGTTGTGCTGCCTATCATGTGCAATACTGATATTTGGAATAGTATCCATACATCTGTGACTGTTGACTGTTGTTCCACTGTAGTTTAGCACACTCACAGTAGCAATGCCACAGTTGTGGCCACTGACAAACTGTGTCATATTCTTGTAGGTCCCTCAGGTGTGACAGGAGGGCAGACGATACATGCTGGTGAGTGTGTTAACACTTTAATATTGGTAATGAAATGTGCTTGTCATAGGTGAGGTGTAGGCCATGTACATGTAACACATCTACGCATAATGCATGCCATGCATGTTTGCTGTGAGACATCAATCATCTCAGTAAAGTCAGTAGCTGCCTCAATCACATGCAATGCACAGTGCAGCAGACACAATTGTGGCAACACTGTACTGCACTGCACATTGGATATGCATAGTTGCTACAGCTGTACACAACAGAACACGTTTATCATACGCAGTACACAAAAACATGTTACATTTGGCATTACCACACACCCGCTGTATGGTCACACTTCAGTATCCCACATGTCATGCACACACACATGATGTACCTCAGGGGTAGAGGCCTATCATGGGGCTGTGCAACACTCTGCAACACATAACACAGTCATGTTAGGCAAAGCTTCCTATTGGGCACCTCACACACCCATGTACAAGGTGGCTGTGTAATTGTGAATGTAGCCACGGCACTGCAGTTCAGGTACAGCATGCTAGGTGGTGGTCTTGCACACATTAGTAGCTGTGAGTGACCACAAGATGCATGTTGATGATGGCACAGGGTACTACACCCCATCCAGTTACAGTGACTACAGTACTACTCATAGCAGTCATTGCTTTGCACCTCAATGTTGTGTGTGTGCAAACATATGCACCTATACACAATATGCATAGCATGTTGTGTGTGTGCTTACATATGCCAGTATACACAATATGCACAGCAGTCACCATCCAAACAAAGTGTCACATATATGTCCTGGAATGCTAGTGGGTGTATAGGTCACTTGACACACATTGGGTATGTGTGTTGTTTAATGTTGCAGTCATGTAGTATGCCATGCCATGTCTGGCACTGACATATCTGCAATATGTCCCACATTCACCATAACCACTGTACACTGGCCATGTCAAGCATTGGGATTCCTTCATGTCAACATGCACCACACATCCTGTGTGTGTACATAGCATGCATGTGCTACACCCGTGCCCACTATTATCTGCTATGGACACAGGCACTGTACTCAGACATGGATATCTATGTGTCACACAGATAACACATGCAGCCATGGCATGTATACTTGTGAGTGATGGTGCACAGGGCATTGCAGAGCTGGTAATACCTGCACAGCAATGTTGTGTCCATGTACACATTGTGTTCCAGGGTGTAGCCAATCACTGAACAACTACACAGTTGCATCAAAGCCATGTATACTGCCATTAAATAGGGGCATCTACACTTGCACTGCATGGTCTTGTGCAACACATATTCTGCATGCTGACACGTGTGTGGTGACTGTTTACCTTGTGATACTGACACCCACCTTCACCCACTATAGAGTATGTGTTGGATTGCTGGTGTGTGTGTGTGTGTGTGTATGTGCTGTAATGAGGAGTGTATTAGTGTTCATGTGTTCATGTGTGCATGTGTTCATGTGTGCATGTGTGCATGTGTGCGTGTGTGTGTGTGTGCATGTGTGCATGTGTGCATGTGTTCATGTGCAGACCGTAAAGTGTGTTTCCTGTCTTCCTCTCACAGGTGCTGAGTTAGGGGTTGGCGAAAGCAGCAGGCATCCTGAAGCCATTGCCATGAATAGTGGGGATGTTGAGACATGTATTTTGGCACAGGAAGGTTTGACAGGGTCTGTCGTTGGTCCGCCAATTGACAGTACACAGCGTTCAACCCCATCTATGTGTACACTCATACTGTCAATACATCCCTCACCACCAATGGCCATAGGCGAGGGACAGCATACAGTTGGCATTGACCAGGAGAGTGTGGTACCCATGGCACTTGCATCCCCTCACAGCAGCCATAGACGTATTCCTGGAATGGTACCACATAGGCGGAGGTCCAGGGGTTCTCGGGGGAGCACCGCTGGTCGTATTGCCCCTGGCAGGCGTGCCCTCACTGGTCTTACGACATCCAGTATGTTCCGGGCTGTAATGCAGGCTCAGACACATATGGAACAGTACACCAGGCAGGGACTTAGGGCGCAGAGGGCACATTACACCGCTATCAATGACAGCATCCGTGACCTTGCCAGTGCCATCCGGACTTACACCGAGGTCATTGATAGACATTGGGGGGAGACATTAGATGCCCTCCACAATATGTCTTCCATGAGCCAGGACCATGCGGGACGGTTGCGACGTTGACGCGGATGCATGCCAGCAACAGCAACAGCTGGCAGTGGTCGCGGCCGGCCCACAATTCACAGCCACTCCCATAGTGGCAGTACCAGCCCCAGCAATGCTGGGGCTGGCCTGTCCATTGACCATCCCAGTAGACCACGTGCACATGGCTCTGGCCATTCCTAGCAGGGACAAGGGTCCAGTCATCATACCTCTGCCTCTGATGACAGTACCCAGTCAGGGTTGGTACCTGATACTGTCCGTAGCACCCCTGCCAGGCACAGGTATTGTGTCCGTGGCTGGAGACAATGATCTATACAGCCTAGCAGGTACAGTCTGTGGCTGTCCTACAAACTACCATATATGGCAGCCACATGGTGGAGCTGTGTGCATGCAGACACACACACATTAACCAAACAACTAGGGCTCACACATACACACACACATTACATCAACATTGGCCCATTCTGTACTGCTGTCCCTCACACACACACACACACACACACACACACACACACACACACACACACACACACACACACAGACATGTCGATTGGATGGGTCAATGTCAGGCTCTGGCAAACAACAAAACGCCCTGTGCATATGATGATACCTGTGTCGCCTCCTGTCATCTGCAACATTGATGGAGGATCAGGCTAACATGGTGCTGATGCACAGGGTGACACTATAGCAGTGTAGCAATATTAGCAAGTTGTCAACAAGAAAGTGTAACGACATCCTTGTAGGTATATCTGAGCAGACATTATGCATCAAAGCTCTGATTGTCAATGTAGCATTGTTTACACCACTGTTAGGTCTGAGTATGTATTGTCCACCCGTGTGCCATTTGGCTGAAGTGTAATGTGTTGCCAGCATGTGTTAGTGAGTGGACAGTACGTGTGTGATGTGTGCAGTACAGATTAGCAAGTGTACATCTGTGAACATGGTGGGTACGCACTGTCTGCATGTACGTGCATAGTGGACACATGGGACGTGTGGCATACCCTGTCGTACACATTAACATCTCATAGTATCTTTCAATGGCCAGTATGCATTCTACTACAGTTATGTACTAACATGGGTAGACATGTGTGTATGACATGGGTTGACACTATACTGTGGGTTATACCGTTAATATCTGTCAGTGATTTGTGGTCTGGTAGTATACACAACCTCAACAGCATGACTATAAGCAATCATTGGATGATGTCCTGACAAATGACACACAGTCATAGGGAACTCAGTAACAGTTGGGTCCTTCCAGTGCTACACTATAACACTAACCAATGGTAATGACCGCCACCCATTCCTGTGACCACACCTGTTTGGCATATAGCCCCCTTAGGTACATGCAAACACACTAGGATGTGTCCATCCAAATCTGCATTGGCCTACAATGCATTCCCTGGATGGGACGCATATCCTACACAAGGGTATCATACAGACAGATACCTGTTGTCTGATACATGCTGTATAGCAGTAAGCTGACTATGGCATAGTCATCTTCACGTACTATACATACTATCCCATCAGTACCACACAGGTGTTAGCCCTCAACATGTATGTTGGGTACCAATGTGTACATACAGCCTCATGTTATGTCATGTGTCCCTTGGTATCCACATATCCATAGGTATTGTGGAGTCCCAAGGTGTATCACATAAGACATTAGAGGCCTGAATGCATATCCACAAGGCAGTTGTACACCTATAAAGACTGTCCATTATTGGAAGTTGTTGTTGTGTATGAACATGTCTGACATATACCCCAGGCACATACCCTCACTCACACTACTCTTAAGTAACTGTCATGGGTGTGTGTGGCACAGATGACCTTGGCCACAGAACATGACAGTGGACAGCCTTGTCACATACATACATATGTGACCTACGATCTGAGAAGCAACAGCACAACCTGTCAATGGAAACAAATGCATTCATGTAGTATGCAGGCTTCACACCTATGTAATGATTGAGGGGACATGTACACATATATACTTGCCACGCAGATACCTGATGTTACTGTTGTAATCATAATATGTCATACCATAGTAAAAGCAAAACCCACACTGCATTGACATACACACAGTCAGCATTTGCAGGATTACAACCCCCTAACTAACTTTGTTATGCTACTAGAGAAAGATGCATTAACACGGCACGCTATTTGCTGTATTGGGTGGTATCCCTTCTCCGTCTGTATTTGTAGGATGGTGACATCATCAGTCTTTCCAAAGAGGAATGTACCTCGTTTAGTGTGTTTTCCCAGTCTCCAAAAAGGGCACTCCTTTCAAAGACAATTACACACACACATAGCGTTTGCAGGATGCAAACCTCTACCTAACTATGTTATGATACTAGAGAGAGAAATGCATTAACATGGCATGTTATTTGCTTTACTGGCTGGTTAAACTTCTCCTGCTGTATTTATAGGATGGTGACATCATCAGACTTTCCAAAGAGGAATGTACCTCTTTTAGTGAGCTTTCCCAGTCTCCAAAAAGAGAACACCTCTCAAAGGCAATTGTACACATACACACACCACACACAGTCAGTGTTTGCAGGATCCACACCCTTACCTAACTATGTTATGATACTAGAGAGCAACGCATTAACAAGGCACGCTATTTGTTTTAGTGGGTTGTTTCCCTTCTCCGGCTGTATTTGTAGGATGGTGACATCATCAGTCTTTCCAAAGAGGAATGTACCTCTTTTAGTGTGTTTTCCCAGTCTCCAAAAAGGGCACTCTTTTCAAAGACAATTATACACACACAGTCAGTGTTTGCAGGATTCAAACCTCTACTTAACTATGTTATGATACTAGAAAGAAAAACGCATTAACACGGCGTGTTATTTGCTTTACTAGCTGGTTTACCTTCTCCTGCTGTATTTGTAGGATAGTGACATCATCAGACTTTCCAAAGAGGAATGTACCTCTTTTAGTGAGTTTTCCCAGTCTCCAAAATGAGAACACCTCTCAAAAGCAATTGCACACATACACACACCACACATAGTCAGTGTTTGAAGGATCCAAACCCCTACCTAACGAGGTTATGATACTAGAGAGTGATGCATTAACACAGCTTGCTATTTGCTTTAGTGAGTGGCTTCTCTTCTCCGGCTGTATTTGTAGGATGGTGACATCATCAGTCTTTCCAATGAGGAATGTACCTCTTTTAGTGTGTTTTCCCAGTCTCCAAAAAGGGCACTCCTTTCAAAGACAATTGCACACATACACACAGTCAGCATTTCTAGGATCCAAATCCCTATCTAACTATGTTATGATACCAGAAAGAAATGCATTAACACAGCATACTATTTGTTTTAATGGCTGGTTTTCCTTCTCCTGCTGTATTTGTAGGATGGTGACATCATCAGACTTTCCAAAGAGGAATGTACCTCTTTTAGTGAGTTTTCCCAGTCTCCAAAAAGAGAACACCTCTCAAAGGAAACTGCACACATACACACAACCCCCCCCCACACACACACTGCCTGCAGGATTCAAATTCCTATCTAACTATGTTATGATACTAGATAGAGACGCATTAACACAGCAAGCTATTTGCTTCATTGGCTGGTTTCCCTTCTCCTGCTGTATTTGTAGGATGGTGACATCATCAGACTTTCCAAAGAGAAATGTACCTCTTTTAGTGAGTTTCCCAGTCTCCAAAAAGGGAACACCCCTCAAAGGAAACTGCACACTCACTCTTTGTAGGATTCAAACCCCTACCTAACTATGCTAGGATACTAGAGAGATGCATTAACAAGGCGCGCGCTATTTGTTTTACTGGCGGGTGCAACTTCTCCTGCTGTATTTGTAGGATGGTGACATCATCAGACTTTCCAAAGAGGAATGCACCTCTTTTAGTGAGTTTTCCCAGTCTCCAAAATGGGAACACCTCTCAAAGGAAACTGCACACATACACTGTTTGCAGGATTCAAACCCCTACCTAACTATGTTATGATACTAGAGAGAGACGCATTAACACAGCACGCTATTTGCTTGTGCGGCTGGGTTCTCTTCTCCTGCTGTATTTATAGGATGGTGACATCATCAGACTGGACATGGTGATGTGTGTACACTTTGTTTTATGCCATTCCAGGAATGGTCCATGTGGGTCAGCAGGTGTCAACAGATTGAACATGACCTCATAATCCTTACCTTGTGTGATCTATCTGTGGACACATTGACATTCCGTCATATGTCAACACATATTTATGCACAGCTTGTTGGTTTTGTGGATACTACATGTGTCTGGGATGTTGATAAAGGGCTATTCAAAGTCTATGTGAGACATGTGTAGATGTGTTCATTGATGCATGTCCTGGGTGGCTGCCTTGCAAACAGTCTAGCATGTTTGGGAACCATGATCTATTTATTTATTTGCAGTTGGTTTACCAGGATTGTCCATTGGGCCAAAATAACCCGTTTTCAATGGTGTCCTGGGGAGAAAAGCTCCAAAAACAATTAGCAAGCTTACAATAAGGTATTTAGTTTCAATTATACAATTCCTATGGACATGGAAATACAGTAGACTAGTGTACAAACATATACAAATATTACAATCTTGTATCGCTGAAAACAATTTACAATATAGAAACTGAGAGGCTTTTACAACTTAGGGTGGGTTACACTGGAGATATCTTTCATACATTCAGGATGAGTAGCTTAATACAATCAAGAGAAAGGTATATGAGCTGACATAGAACCTTTCAATATAGAAACAGAGAATCTTTTCCATCAGAGGGTATATTTACACTAAGATACCTTTAAGTATTCAGAAAAAGCTAATACAAGCAAGAGCAAGATCTATGAGTTTAGGAGAGTAAGTAGAAATTCTCATTATGAATAGGGGAGGAGAAGTGAAAATTCTCAGTATGAGGAGATTATGTTGGGTGGGAGCAGGAGCATTCCCACTGGGAAATTAGGTGTGAGTGAAGGGATTTTTTGAATGAGAAGTGATTTGTGATGGTACGAATGGATGGGGGTAAGGAGTTCCAGAGACGAGCAAGACTGTAGGATAAGATATTTTTTCCAGGGGGATTAATTGATTTATACAGTTCAATGAAGTTTTGGTTGTTAGATCTTAGAATTCTATCAGGGAGGTGCATTTTGAAGGTAGAGGAAAGGGATGGGGAGAGGGAGGGATTGAAGATGACTGTGTGTGCAAGAGTCAGTTGGACGTAGGTGAGGTGATTGGGTAGTTCTAACCATTTTAGTTTGTGGAGAGCTGAACAGTGGTGTGAGGAGGACTTATGGGAGGTAGCAAACATGACAATTTTGTTATAGCAAGAGGAGAGTTGTGTTTTGAGAGAAGATTGTAGGTTAGTTAGAAGTGGGGCTCCATAGAGGAGGGATGGGATGAGAAATGTGGTAGATAGGGTGAGTTTGGTGGAGGGTGTAAGATAACGATTCTGTCTGTAGAGCATGCCGAGTTTTTGGTGGGGTTTTTTTTATATTTAGTTGAAGATGGGAATTGAATTTAAGCTGACTATCAATTTGGACCCCAAGTAATTTGGCCTCAGATACCAGTTCTAAGGGTGTATTGTTGTGACTAGTAATAGTGAAATTACTTGGATTGAAAAAGGTAACTTTAGAGGGGGTGAATACCATTACTTTGGTTTTGGAGGCATTGAGTACAAGGTCATTTGTTTTCATCCATTGTTCGGTGGTTGAGAATGCATCTTGAGTAAGCTTTAGCAGTGTGGGGATGGAGGTAGCAGAGCAGATTATAGTTGAATCATCTGCGTATTGGATAATTTTAGTTGAAGGGATAGAGTTATGGAAATCGTTTATGAATATGTTGAAAAGCAGGGGACCCAGTATAGATCCTTGGGGAACACTGGTTGGGGTGTTGATGAAAGGGGAAGTGGCTTTTTTCCATCTCACTGCCTGATATCTATTGGATAAGTAACTAGTGAACCAGTTCAGAGAAGAGGGTGACAAGTTAAGCTTGGAGAGTTTAGTTAGTAATAAATTATGGGAGATAGTATCAAAGGCTTTAGAGAGGTCTAGTAGGAGGGTAGAGACAATGTGTCCTGTGTCCCGGGCTTTGTTCACAGCTTCCAGGTAGGAGAGTAGGGCGGTCATAGTACTGTGTCTTGGTCTGAGACCATGTTGTGTTGGAGTTAGTAGGTTATTGTCTAAGAGGTATGGTAGGAGTTGTAGGTGAATATACTTTTCTAAAAGTTTAGAGATAGGAGATAGAATAGCGATGGGATGGAAATTAGTAATATTGTTATTGATGCCTCCTTTGTGCAATGGAACAACAAAAGTCTTTTTTCCAGATTTGGGCTACTGAGCTTTCTTGAATGGAATGGTTGATTAAAATGCTGATGGGGTAGGCAATGGCTTCAGCAGCTATACTGAGAAAGTAAGAAGGAATGTTATCAGGGGCATTAGAGCATGGTTTTAGTTTCTGCCGTAGTTTTTTTTATGGTGGATGTGAGTATAGGTTTTAGTGAGAATGGCGGGGGGAGGGGGGGAGAATTTGAGAATGTTGATGATGGAGTGGAGATAGGGGGATGAGCAATTATGATCCGCACATGAACATACCACAGTTGGTAGGGTTGTGTGTATGTCAGCTTCCAATAGCTCTGTTTATGACTGCAACCATGATGGACTTCATGACCTTGCAGATCAGACTTCATAGGCGTACTGGACTTGACTTCCCATGGTGTGTTGTGTACCAACACTTGTGGGGAGTGCCATATGTTGCTATGACACATTCAAAGGTTCCACATCCTGTGTAGGGGGTGAGGCTCAGCTGACTGTTCAGGTGCAGGATCTGTCTGTTCTGTAGTTTGTGTATGACACATATTGGGAATCAATGTATTCCACTTGCTGCCATGCTTTTGGCAGCGGGGGCAGCTGCTCATCCATTCTACATGTGATATCTCCTGGTATGATGATATGGACTATTGTCAGTGGGAGGTGGGAATGTACATATGGGCCTGTCTGTCAGGATGTCGGCATTGTCAGTCAGGTACAGTTGGCCCTGACTCAGGACATATAAGGGTGTACATTGCTATTTATGTCATAGCTGAAGGAGGTGTCATGATTCAGTCTGGACTCCTTCTCAGCTACTCTTTACAAAACACCAACGAACATGAGCACTAATCCCTGTTATACTCTTTTACACACTTAACACCCTACTGATCCATTGTGATCAGGCTACAGAGTATGTCATCATAATATCCTAGCATGTCCAGGGGTCGGTTTCGTGTGTACTCCCCAGTCCAGCTGGTGAATATTGTGATATTGACACAATGTCACATCTGCCTCATGTACACAAACAACCCTCTCCTCCTCCCGACAAACTCAGATATATGTGTGAGATGCACCTATATAGACATACAGGGAGCTGAACTCTCTCGACCCATGACTGGCACAGTCTTATCAGGTGGTGAAGGTAACCGCACACACCACATATCAGTCTCACATATCCTCTAGCAACAGCACTCAAACCACATTATCACAGATAGACATACTTGGATGCTGTAAATGTACTCTGCCTAAGCAGCAGAGACCTCCAAAGCAGACACACACACAAATGCTACCCCACTACAATACCCACATACTTCACAATGTCAGTGTGCCACACAGTCACTGCCCTTCGGGCTAAACAACACACCTAATACACTTGTAATAGGTGACACTTATTGTCAGACACACTGACGTACCACTCACCAGCCCTAACAAGGGAATAGTCACTTTGGGCTGTCTGTCGGGTGCCAGGATCTGCCACATAACACAGGCAGTCAGGTCACTCCAAAGCAAGTACAAGACTGGCACCATCATTGACCATGCTGGTGCGTAAAACCTCAGACGTTACTCCCTGGACCACATGACATGATACATGGAGGAACACTCTGATCATGTAGCCCAGGCCAGTATGACCCTGACCTTGTCTAGCATCTTACACCCACCAATTATGATGTCACAGTACACAGACAAACATATCACGTTTAACAGTTGCCTAACAAATTTGTTTCATTCATAGGGGATACAGTGTCTGTCAGCCTGTGGTGACATGCTCAACATGCCATGTAGCTTCACTATGGACAGCTTGCACCTGTCACCCTTGGACTTTCGAATGCTGGCTAAGGCTCTTGCTACCACCATAGTGCCTTTTTTAAGCAGGGCTCAAAAGACAAACCCATCTCCATAGACATTACAGGTTAAATGAAACTAAGGGTAATGCTGCTCAACACCAGATGTGTTACCCTCATATTGCGGCCATTCAGGACTCTCCTCAGTATGGAGGATAGCAATAAATGTGCACTTACAGACGCCTGGTTCAGGCTCACTTATGCACACCAGCACTACCAGGTTATGTTTCATACCATGCTTTCTGACAACAAGACTTGGAACAGACAACACAACTAGGGGGAGTATCCATATACATCACAGATATACACACCTCCGAGTTAGTAGTACTGCACAAAGCATCACAGACCATACATATACAACTACCATTGTGCAAAACTGCCTTTCAGTTTGTTGCCTGCTACAGACCACCCTCCCAAACTCAGGAACCACACTCGGCTTTCATGGGAACTATGGAGAATATGAAGGTCTCCACAAACACCATTATATTGGGTGACTTCATATGCACAAATATTGACTGGAGATACTACTCAAGCCCCAACACCCTCACCCAACAGTCGCTACAATTTGTAGACTCATATGCTATGGCACAACCAGTCAGCACAGCCACAAGGGGGAATACATATTGGACCTGATCATCACCAACATGGGGACTCTATGTTCCACACCAGTGATATACCCCTCATTGGTAAGGTCAGAACATACATGTATCTCACTGGACATACATATACCCTCCACACACCCATCCTGGGTAATCTTGGTGAACTTCTCATGAGCCAACGTCTCACTTCACCAAAGCAAGGTGGTGTCCTTCAGAGACACTGAGACAGTGGCAAATATGGCTCACACTCCTGAATCCTTTACATACACATTCTATGGACACCTAGTGGACTGCATGGATTGTGCTATCCCAAATAACAACAGGACTCACTACTCCAATGGCAGGGGACCTGTCTGGTAGACCTCAGCCATTAATAAGCTGTACAACATCAGGAGGATGCTACTACATGATAGAGCACAATCCCAGACTGGGAAGGCATCTGTGATCTGTACTAGCAGACAGCTATGATCACTCATGAACTTTTCTAAGGGCCACTTCTACCGGACAATTGCACCAGACACGTAGGACTATCACACAGCCTTCTTCAGTTATGTCAGGAACCTGGGTGGACACTCACTGATATGCTGTGAGTTACTGCATACTGACTAAACGTACCCTGAACCCACTGGCATTGCCAACATCCTGGCAAACAGGTTCAGTGCAGATGTCTCCCCCCATCCCCCCTAAGGAGCAACTATCCATCCCAACAGAGTATAACCTCCCTGACATCACACAGTAACAAGTGAGTGCTGCCCTCCCCAAAGCGTACATCACAGTATCAATGGGACCAGACGGTGTCCCGGCCTGCATCTTACACAAGCTTCATGACAAACGTAACCCTCACATTACATCACTGTTCAATATCGGAGTTACTACAGGATATGTACCCAAGGAATGGCGTACAGCGACAGTGGTCCCACTCCACAGAGTTGGTGCCACAATGGACCACAGACAATATTTCCCTATAAGCCTAACTAGCCTGTTCTGTAAAGCTATGGAGCGTATTGTCATGGGACTCATACACATAGACATCGGAAACCTATAGACACTGTGTCCTACACATTTCAGCATTGTTGTGGGCAGATCTTGCCTCTTGAACCTGTTTGTATTCTTTAAGCGGTTAACAGGTCCATCGACATAGGGACGGTTGTCCACACAGCCTACCTGAACCTTGCAAAACCCTTCAACACAATAACCCACTGGGCCATTATGCATAGGCTCACCAGCGTCGATATGGACACATATCTCACACGATGGATTGCTACCTGGATCAGGGATAGCACCCACATGGTCAGAATTGCAGGTGCCATGTCTGACTATACACCAGTTACACGTGGCATCCCACACGGCTCGGTTCTGGGACCTCTCTTGTTCAGTATATATTTGTCTGACGTACAGGCTATCACAGGGGGAATATGGCTGAACATGTTTGCACTTGACTGCAAACTGGGTGCCATGATCAACTCTCCAGCTGCCACATGCATACTCAAACAGGGTCTCACAGAGATGGATGACTGGTGCCTCAGCCATGGCCTACAGCTAAATGCCATTAGTTGCATAGTCATCCCCTTTGGGAATAACAACATGCCCACACATTACCACATAGGTAGTACTCCATTACATACAGTAGGAGTTGTTAGGGGTTTGGGGACATGACTTGTTTGTACTGTCGCCTTTGACATTCACATTGCCAAAGTGGTTGGACACACCTTCTATGTGGGCCACCTTATCCCATATGATTTCACATCTAGATCGAGTGAGGTCATTGTGCCCCTAGACTCATCACAACCATGCTTGGTTACAATGCCAGATTTGGGGTGTACCTTACTCGACACCTGCAGCAACTGTACTGGCCACAGAAGTTCCTCACCAAGCAGATCTAGGGACTCACACAGATGCCCTGCACAGTTCGGACACAGTAACTCCAGCTCTACTCAGTCGCTTACCACCTACTTGGATATGATGTGTGCCTGTTGTTTACAGATATACCCAACCCAGAATTACTGGACATGCTCCACCTCAGGATATTCGACTCCCTTGGAGCTACACACTCCAGGGGTGTATACCTCAGCACAGATGTTAATAGGACATGCTGGAGGGACAGATTCTTATCCCAGAGGCTCCACTCACTCCAGATTGTAATCCCAGTTTCACATAGGCAGAGCCACCCATTGACCACCTACAGGAGACATCTTGATGACTGTATGGGTGATCCTATGTTTACCCCTGGGATATCTTCTGTGTCCCTGCTAGACAGAGGCATACTAGCCTAAATGTATATGGGCTATCTTGTGTGACCTACTATTCACACACACAGTGTAGTAAGCTGACAGGGTTGCGAATGCCAAACACACTCTGGCTAGGCTTGTACATGCCCTAGGGCAGATAGTCTAGTATCAACCTCTGAACCTATGCTAATGTTCAGCATGCACAATGTTTATTGCTGATACTGTTTGCAGGTCCTTATTGTCTTTGCTTTACCGGTTTCTATGAACAACTTCGGTATCTGCAGAACATATTTGATTATGACAGGGTTCCACTATATTATAGATGTGTCTGTTGTCATATAACTGTGTGCACAGGGTGGATTGCTGGACAGTGACAGGTCCCTGGGTTAACACATGCAACTGCCAGATATGCATGGCCCACTGCTGTACTCAGACATGGCCTAAGTGTATGAGCATGCCCACTTCAGGCTTTCCGTGTTTTGTTGCCTGACATTTGTCACATTTATTCAAGTGTGTGAGCATACCCAGTGTGACCTTTCAGTATGTTGCTATCTGAGGTCCACTACATTTGTTGATGTGTGTGAACATGACCAATATTAACATTTATACTGTGTGTGTTGGAAATCAGGTTCTGTTCTTACTGCAGGACTCACCTTTGTGTCATAACTCGACAGGGATTATGCTGTGCCTGCAGGGTTTCCATGAGATACTTTGCATAGACTTATCAACATTCCTTCATACAAGCTGACCACTGCAATACAGTCATGGTTTAGTGGTTCAGTACTTTGACTATAGTGCACAGTATCCTCGGTTCAAGGCCCATCATTGCTTTATATTTTCATACTGAGCAGACCAGACTGCTTAAGGGCCAGTTAAGCAAATATGAGCATGTTGGCTTTTGTCCAGTTATGCCTTACTTAGACCAGGCTTGTCCGACATTGCTCAATATTCACCAACATTGCTGGACGTTGCCAAATATTACTCAACATTGACCACAGTTGTGCTAATTGGTGTGTGCGATTTTGTTTGCATATATTACATGGTGGTATACGCTGTTTATTACTGCTTTATATTGCTTAACACATGGCAATCATGCCTTAGGTGGTGCTGCAGGGCTGCCTATGTCGGATGCACATACTACACTCCCTGTACATGTTTGAAAGCAGATAGTGTCAACTTAGGCATCCCTTTTACTATATGTGCGAGTCAGAGAGAGGTATCATTTCCAGAGTTCCTACTGAGCCAGTGTATGTGCTATGCATTGCCTCTTTGCCAAGGCCAAAGCATACTGGGCATGCCTCCTTCTGCCTACTGGGGCAGGCTCAGGTTGTTCCTCCTCCTCCGAGTCATGCTCTGCCTGTGATGGCCTTGGCAATGGTGGAGGGCTGTTTGGCCCAGGCCTATGCTGGTCCTGCTGCAGCTGTTTTCGCAGGATCATATTATGTAGTATAGCACATACCATAACAATTTGGGTACATGTAGTTGGTGAGTACTGCAAAGCTCTACCAGATGTGTCCAGGCACCGGTACCATGACTTGAGTAGCCCAAACACATGCTCTATTACATTACGTGTTTGTGCGTGTGCCTCATTATGGCGTTCCTGTTCAGGTATGTGTGCGTTTCTGATGGGTGTCATCAGCCACGGCTCCAGTGCATAGCCAGCATCCCCCACTAGGTGACCATGTGGGATGCCCCCATTGGCAAATGTCTGGTACAGCTGCGTCAGATGCCAGATATAGGAATCATGGTAGCTTCCAGGGCAGCCTGCACACACATTCAGTATTATGCCCTGGGTATCACACACGACCTGGCAGTTGATGGAGGGGAAGCCCTTGCGGTTGAAGTAGACCCTACCCCGCTTGGCGGCTGGTGCTTTGATGCGTACGTGCAGTCTATTGCACCCACTACCTCAGGGTAGTCCGCTATTTGCTGGAAGAGACGCATATTGCTGGCCAATACCTCACGGGAATTGGGGAAATATACATGATCACCGACATGTGCTGACATGGCATCCAGGAACTGGTGCAGTACCCTGAATGCTGATTCCTGTGATATCCCCATCATATCACCAGTTGGTCTCTGGAAGGTACCTGTTGCTAATATTCTTAGGCCAACACATACCTTGGTTTCCACTGGGACGGGTTCCCCTCTGTTGGTTCTGTGTGTGAGGCGTGGCCTGCACAGCTCAACAATTTGCTGCAGGAGGTCTCTGTCTACTCTATAGCGCTCCACTATCTCCAGCTCATGTAGCCCCTGGTAGGTTACCCTGGGCCTGTACACTCTTCTCCGTCTCCTCACTGTGGGTTGTCCAGCAGCATTTCCATTGTCACCACCCTCAGCATGTTGCATATGTCACCTTATAACATCAATGGCAGCCCCTAACATTTCTTTGTCTCGGTAAAGCTTTTTCAGTTTTCACTTCTAGTAGCTTACTGCAGTGTCTGTTGTGAGAAACATAATGGACTGTTGTTTGCAGAGTTTTAAGTGCTAGGCTGGGCTGGGCTAGTGTACTGCCTGTGTAATTGCCTGATTCTGATTGTTTTCACCTGCTAGCTCTGCTAGTACTCCCTGGTAGCTTTCTACTATTTGTTGTGCTTCCTTTTTCCTTTCTGTTTCCTCAGGGGGGAGCGCTGTGCACACAAGCACAAACACGCGCACAGCAGCTAACACGCGCGCACACATGCTTACACCGACTAAAACTTGCTTATTCGGGTTAAAACGTGTGCACACCGGCGCAAACGCGCTTACAACTCTTTAAACAGCCTTATACATGCTTACTCCGGCTTAAACGCGCGCACTCATGCTTACACGCGGCAATCTGTCTTACTCGGGTTTACAGGTGCGCGTAAACGCGCATGCACGCTCAGCAAGAAACTTTGGTGTTATCCATGGCATACACCTTCCATTTCTTCCCTTTCCCTAGCCTACCTGTTGACACACCTCTTTCCATGATGTGTAAATGACAACTGACACATGCCACTCTGCTTCAATGAGCTTCACTTCTTTCATACATACCCCCCTCGTGATGTCACCTATCTTCTACTCTGTTACTCCCCTTATCCTACTCCTACACTCCACTGACTATGCTCATTTGCTATGTAAACTTGCGATTCACTATCCTAACCCTCATTTACATAGGATTGCCTACTAATGCTTGGTTACATCTCTTACACTGAGCTTCCCCCCTTAGCAACCTCTACTCAGTGGCCATGTTGTCTTCAGCCTGCCATTCCCTTGCATTGTACATTAACAATTTAAATAAGATCCACATTTGTGGGTTTTAATTTTTAGTATTCTGGGTTTTAGAGCACAGCCCATTTGCACGGTGCTGCGCTACTCTTAAACATCGGAAATCGGAGAAAAAAATATATTTTTATTTTCATATTGCATCAGGAAACATTTCCAATGGCCGTATATTTGGCCATTGGCATGCTTCCTGCACTGGATGCAATCTTTATTTGGACCTGTCACGGCTCCATTTTGCTATTTGCAGAATGGTACTCAGTTGTCAACTGAGTACATTTCTGCAAATAACACTGCTCTTATTCGGACAGGTTCGGGTTTCCTGAATCGCAAATCTACCTCATTTGCATGCCTTTCGCCTGCAATTGAGGTAATTTGCATATCCCAGCCCTGTCCGTGTAAGAGCCATTTTAGGAGCTCTCTTGCATGCCCCTGCAGGCTGTTCCTGGATCGCTCATTGGACATGATGGCTGCATGGAGTCTTACTCTACTCTTAGACTCTGTGCAAGCCATCGTGAATCTGGCCCTATATATAAGAAGAACACATGGCATGCAGAACACAGAACAGCATTGTAACCGAAGGAGTAGACATGGTTAGAATGTGCTGAAGGCAATAATAATATAAAATGAAATAAAATGCAACAATGCGCAATTCATACAATAAACATGCAAATTTCAATTCATGTGCACATATACTGGCTTATGTTGACTTATACAGTTTGCCTATTCAGCCATTATCATAGAATCATAGGTTGTTACTAGGCTAAAGACCACTTGGGCCCTTACAGGCCTAGCCAGACACCATAAACTATTTGGGTACCTGAGTATCATGGGCACCTATACTGGAGAGGGACATGTTAGTAAGGAAATAACTAAGGATTTGTGGCGGGGAGATGTTAGGATAAAACTTTTCCTTTTGACAGCCTCTGTCCATAAAGGACATGGGAGCCAGACAGAAGGTACATTTACAATTTCCCATCCAACTGTCAAGATTTCATTTGAATAGGGTCAGGGATAAACTCTGTTTTACATGAATGGTGAGCCTATTCGATACTGTGGAGATCCTTTGGGACACATAGCTGTCCCTCCAGCAGTGTCTGTGTGTGTCACATGTGAAGTTCAGATCCCTGGATCTAGTGTTTCTGGTGCTGTTTTTTTTTTTGCACATGTGTAAAAAACCAGTCAGGGATGGGTCTGAGGAAGCCATGTAAGCCAGTCAAAGATCTCCTCTCAGCAAAACACAAACTCAAGAAAAAACAATAAACTGCTGTAAACTCAAACACAGGAAACACGCTCAGGCAAGCCAGCCAGTGAAACACCGAGATCTGAACCAGTCGAATAAAACCAAGGTTGCTTTTAATGAATTTAAGCACAATACAAGCTTTTCGTTGAATTAAATAAACCAACTTCCTCAGAAAAAAAATCTATACAGGAAACAGGGGTTTAAATTCCCCTCTTTCTTGTCACATGATTACTAAACATAAATAGATAGGTTGGCTGTATGATGAAACACTCATAAATCCCTCCCCAGCCTTACAAACTCCAAATGATACATATTGTATGATACAGTTTCATGGTACCAATCAATATGTTACTAAAATCAATACAGCCAAAATTAAGAAATTGAATCATGATTTGAAAGACTACAGCTTATCCAAGACCAGCTCCGGCACAAGGGAATTTCTTAGCCAGCCCTAATGTTTCCATGGGGGTGGCACCCTATAGAGAGAGCACTAGGAATATAACAACAACCAGAATGTTGAGGAACCACTGCCTGAACAGGTACGATGGAGTGAGTGGCCGGCTAACAATTCCAACCGCAGCAATTAATCTCAGGTGGTAGAAGTTTCAAATTTTCAGAACAGAGCCTCCAACCATGCCCCTCTTCCTGGCCGGAAAGTCTGGAACAAAACCAAGAACAGATGGAATTAGGTATGGATTGTAGTAATGTTACAGCAGATGGTGTCCATTCTTGTGAGGTTATTTACAATATTAATTCTGACTTTAAAATGTTTAACTACTCAGGGACTGCCTTTCCTCCTGACTTGGTGGAATTGTTAGCAAAGGGTTCCTCCTTTGTTCCTTCTATGACGAGCAGATATCGCTAAGACTCTAATTGAATTTAAAATGTTTGTGAGAAAACTCAATTTGCATGTACTTTTGGGTGATCATACAGGTACGAGTAGTGGTTACCATATACCTAGTGTTTATCATCCCCATTACATCCAATAATAGCACTTTTTGATTAATTATGTGAGTTAGATTTACGTCACACTTTGGGAAACCTACACCCACAGGCTTCATACTCTTAACATCAGTAAAGAGGAACAATTTTTGTCGGAGTCCTTGTGTAGTTTGCCAGTCAGAATTATGCAAACAGACAAGGGGGGATGTTTAGCAGTAATGAGTAACAATGATTATATCACAAAGATGACTGAAATAGTTTCCACTGACACCTATGAGGAGGTGACAAGGAATGAGCTCAATGTAGGCTACTCTAGGATTAGGTCTTATATTAAAGACATGTTCATTGAAGCAAGAATAGACATCGAGTTATATAATTAACTCACCATGCCGCCCCCCAGGATTCCCATTCCCACAAGGACCTACATAACCCTCCCATGCGCCCACTTGTGAATGCAAGAAATAGTATAGCGTATGCTAGCAACAAAGTGCTATATAATATTCTGAAAAAATATGTTAAAAGTGAAACCCAGATCTCCAAGGATTCATAGTCCTTTTTGGAAAATGTCAACAAAATATCTTTTCGTGAGGAGTATAATTTCCTCACAGTTGATGTTAAGGACCTTTATTCCTCTATCCCTCACTTAGAAGCAGTGGAGTGGGTGACTTTTATGATGAGAGTAAAAGGGGCCCCTAGTGGGGAAATTCAAGTTGTAGGTGAACTATTAGACATAATTCTGTCTCACAACTATGTGACCTTTGATAACAAATACTTCCTCCAGAAGATAGGTGTGGCCATGGGCTCCCCATGTGGAGCCAGCTTAGCTAACCTAGTCATGGCGTACGGGGAGAGGGTGTTTGTCATGGCCAACCCTAATATCCAGGATAAAATTTTATTCTATACACATTTCCTGTATGATATTTTCATTATTTTAAAAGGAGACATTGATGTAGCACAAAAGATAGTTGAATTTTTTAACTCAACGACAGTATTCCTTAAATTTACCTCGTGCTTAGCTGAGGATAGAATAGCTTATCTTGATGTACACTTGATCAAAGACTGCATTAATAGGTGTTATTTGGCAAGAATATTTCATAAGGAAACTTAATCCAACACCTTCTTACAGTTCTCCTGTTTTTTTCACAGAAGAAATCTGTGGTCAAGGGTCAAGGGCAAACTGGTTAGAGCTGCGCGAATGGTTACAAGAGACTTTTGGGCCGAGTGCAACTTCATGAAGGAATTGTTTTTAAAAAGAGGGTATCCTCTGGAACTGATTCTGGACCTGATGGACGAAGTCCAGTCAAAAAGAAACAGGGTAATTTATTCACCCATCCTTAACCAGAATACAGAATACCAGACAAATACACGTCAGGTTGTGGAAGGCATAAGTCCTTATAGTTTTATTCTCACATTCAGCTTGGATGCTAAAACAGTGAAGGCTATAGTTCAGAAAAACTGGAACTTGTTCACAAATGATGCAGCACTGAGAAATAAACTCCAGTGTTACCCTGCTATAGTCTATAAATGGGGACCAAATTTGAAACAGTTACCGGAGAGGAAACCGAGGAAGCTAGGAAGCTTGTCTGTCTAAGTATGTCTAAGTGTAACATGTGTCGGTATTGTAAACACATGGAAACAGGACATACCTTTGAGGTGAAAGACAGGAGGTATAAAACTGGGGTTAAATTTAATTGTCAGAGTAAACAGGTGGTATACCTAGCAAAGTGTTCTCACTGTCCGGTCTTCTAAATAGGAAAGACTGACAGAAAATTGTGAGAACGCGTGTATGAACATGTATATGCTATAGGGAGATGTAAAGGAGAGAACGCTCTTGCAAGACACATTATGGACCATCCAACCCACTGTTTCACTTTTTGAGCTATTGATCAAGTACCTATAGACAGTGGGGGGGCCCAGAGTCCTTGATTTTAGAACATTGTGAATTAATTTGGCAACTAAGATTAGATGCCTGTCATTATCCAGGTATAAACGAACTGAGTTCCATCATGTGTATTTTGAAACTAAAAAGTTTAAGTAGATAAACTATGGGGACTTTATGTTCTTTTACCTCCAGAGTTCCAGTTTTATTAAAACAAAAACAATATATAAATAATAGTTTTTTGGATAATGTTGAGGGATGATGAACTTGTTATATAAAGTTTACCATAAATTAAGTTTATTTTGCCAACTTTAAACATACATCATCATTACCTTTTAAAAAAGAGTTTTTTACATTAAAATGTTAAATCGTGTAATATTTTTTAAATCACATATATACACGATTTCTACAGCTTTATTAATTTTTAACCTGTTAGTTGAATATTTGTTTTAACATGTAGTTTAATTTTGCTTTGTTAGCAAGACAACAGGTCAGTAACATTAGGTATAATACACTATTCTATTTATTTTTCGTTGATGTCAAGAATGTTTCTTTATGTCAGATACACTTTACTGAGTGGTTCTTTGTTGTTGCCACTTGGTACCATGAAACTGTATCATACAATATGTATCATTTGGAGTTTGTAAGGCTAGGGAGGGGTTTACGAGTGTTTAATCATGCAGTCAACCTATCTATTTATGTTTAGTAATCATGTGACAAGGAAAAGGGGAATTTAAACCCCTGTTTCCTGTATAGATTTTTTTCTGAGGAAGTTGGTTTATTTAATTCAACGAAAAGCTTGTATTGTGCTTAAATTCATTAAAAGCAACATTGGTTTTATTTGACTGGTTCAGATCTCGGTGTTTTGCTGGCTGGCTTGCCTGAGCGGGTTTTCTGTGTTTCTGTTTACTGCAAGTTTGGTATCTATCTGTGTCATATATCCTGAGAGATTCATTATGTTTTTTTTTTCATTTAGTCCAGTGAAGTATGTCTGAGGTCATTTACACCCACACGGACTATAATGGAATCATACTGGTACCTGGGGTGCAGTGACTTGAGTCTGTGCATGATATTGTGAATCCTGGATCCAGGTAGGCAACTAACCATTATCATGTCCTTCTCTAACCTGGTGAGTGTGGCATCTGTGTGACACTTAGTGGAGCTTGCCACTAGCAAAAGTATTAGGTAAAGTATATGCTTGCCTTATGGGCTTTGATCTTAGGGAACTATTGGGTGTGGGCTTATATAAGATGTTTGTTTTTGCTTTTGGTGTGTGTTTAAGTGATTGCTGTGGAGCAGTGATGCCGTTAGCTGGCTCTGGGAGGCCTTTGAGATTTGGGAAGGTTTATTTTAAGCACCTCAGCATAAGACAATCTGTGTGTGTGCTAAGCAGTGTGTATGACGGCTGTAGTGTAGGTATTCCTGACAACCTCAATAGTATGCAAGATTTTTGTTTTCAAAGAAGCTATGTATTTACATCTGTTGCATACTGTGGTATTTTCTTTAATGATTAACTGGTTGTCTGAGAACATGAGATAATTGCTACATTGACTTAGGATGTTCAAATCTACCAAGCCTGCCAAAGAGACATTTGGAAATTGCATATCCATGTTGTTCAGACATGTAATGGGAGGGGAGGGGCTGTTGTTTAGGATTAAGGACCAAGTTTTAAGAGGGGTCTCCTAGGGTCATTCTAGAGTTAAAAGTAAGATGTTATAGTGTACTAGGATATGGTAGTGCTATTTGATGTGCAAGCTAGCTGCTCTAAGCTCAATTCTGCACAATACCACACTGTTTAACAGGTTTTGGATCTAATCATAATTTTATAGGGAAGTGTTATTGTCTAAGGGTTTGCTGCTTCACAGGCACTGCTAACAACTGCTGCTTAGTGGACAGCTCTGCACAAACTTACCTGATTTATAGAAGAGAAAAGCTTGAAGACTTACTCCTATGCCCTCTAACCAATAAACAACCACACTTTGAGTTTTCTGGTGTGTTCCCAACTCAGAGAGACCAGATAAACACTTCTGTCAAAAAGAAATGGATGATCCTGGAATTTCTTAATGTAAAAACACAGCAAAAACAGCTCTCAAGTAGTGCACATTAAACAATAAACAGCACATAACTACCAAACAACAAACATCTACCAAACAACTAAGTCTCATCATAAAAGCATGTGCAGGTGGCCTCTTTATGTAGGTGTCCTCTCAGTGTTATTTTAAGGTTTCCAAGGTCTGTTGCTTTGTTACATCATTTGGGAAATGGCTCCATATGGTAGGATCTATCCTGTAAAAGGCTTTTTCTCCCCCCATAACTGTTTAGAATGAGGGAAAGCTATAGTGAGGTTATCATTGCAACTGTTCTGAGAGCATAGATTTGCTCTTTAACAGGAACCTTAACTCTCAGTGGTGAGCAATAACTTAGCTTTATTATTCTGAAAAGTTAAGTTCCTAAAAGAAGGGCAGCCTTCATTGGAACTGGAAGCCATTTGAAGCTCTTTAGGAGATCATAATGGTATGAGAGTGAATCAGCCAATAACACAAATCTGCATATTTTGTTTACAACTACCTGTATCCCTTGAGTATTATATAAAGAATGAAAAGTTGAAAATGACAGACCATGTTCTAGTTTTGGGAGAAGTATATTTTTTGCTATAGCTGTGAGCAATAAGAGAAAGGGTACAAGGAATTATGTAACATGATTTTAGTTGGGATATAACTCTGTTAACTACACTGTCAGACTGGGTAGTGAATGTTAAGGAAGGGTCCAGAGTGAGACCCAGGTATCTGTATTCAGTGACATTAAAATTATATTATCCTGGATATCTAATGATCAGAGATGGTAGGTTTTCTATTTTTTATTGTTTTGGAAAATAGCATAGCATAGTATCAGATTTTTGCGGATTGATTAGTAGTTAGAGGAAGGCTGTAGACATACTGGTGAAAAAAATGTAGTAAATTTATTTGGGGAACTGTGCGTGATTTACTAGATTTTACCAGCAATATATAATCTGCATATTTGATAACATCACGAAACAGTATATTAGAAGTAAGGTCATTAAAGCAAAAAAAAGAAAGAGAACAAAAGAGCATCTAAGACAGTGCCCTTTACTAATGATCCTATATTGTGAGAAAGAATTATTGGCATTAACCTGAAAGGTTTTACCTTTGAGGTATTCATGAAAGCATTTGATTGTGTGTCTTGAAAACTAAACTTTAGTAATTTGCTGAGTACTATATTATAATTAACTGCCTCAAATCTCCTGTCCACAAACCAACTATTGGTAATTACGTTTTCATTGACATTACTGTAAATGGCATCTCTAACAGTCAAAATTAGTGCTGAAGGCATTACAAAAGCCACATTGATAACCAGAAATTAGGCCATATTAATTTATGTGCTCAAACAGCTGCTTCTACAACATTTTTGAAGATTTTTGCTCTAGGGCTCAAACTGGAAATCAGTCTGAAGTCCTTGAATTCATTGAGAGAGGACACTTTTCAGAGTGGAATAACGGAGGAGTGTTTGAAGACAGGTTTGAAGGCAATTTGCCTGGACATGCATAATTATACAAATTCCAACTACAGTTCGCTCAGTCAATAACAAAAACACACACAAATCATGCATGTGACACCATCTACATTATGAATATCATGCATATCCTGAATGCACAATAACATAATATGTGGTACTGTAAACAATACAGATACTGCAATACGATGGCAAATTAGTGCTATATGGTGTATAGTCATATACCTTACTTAGTTTAGTTACTACAGTATTACTGATAAAATTTAGATAGGGCCATGTCTGTGGTTCAATAAACACATCCTGGATTGCATCCCAGTACTACATTTCCATGACTATTTCCCAGAAAATGTCTGCCTTGCAATGCAATGTTATGCAGGCCTGTACATTAGCACAGATAGCAATGGTAGTTTCGAAATGTATCCATATGCAGCTGTCGTGGTCATTTCCCATCATTTTGCAAATACTGGCATTAGTCTGGAAATTACTACAAACTAGTGCTTAGTGTTTGCATGTACCCATTTTTACAAACAGTGCTGGCATACTTCACCCATGTGTCCCAGTTACATTCTTTCACCACAGGTGCCTAATATGTTCAAAAGTTGTGTAGTAAATATCCCAGTCCCAGACATATTTCCCCATGTCTGGCATTGAGCTTTGCACCTCTTTGATCATAACTCAGTAACAAAGACTAATTTTAGACAAATGCCTACAACCTGGTGCAATTTGTATACTGATGTAATTTTCTTAGAAAGTTAATACATTAACTGGCATTACCTCAGTGTGCATTTCTTGATGACTGACAGGTACTGCATAGATCTAATACTTTAGGGAGTCATGGCCTACATATATGGCTCAATCAGATCTGCAAAGTTCATGGCAGGTGAACACTATGTACTCTCACCATGTATAGTGTTTAATGCTAACTGTACAACACTCAGATTTAAAAAAGCTTTTCCTACTATGATAAGTGTAAGGGCATTTGTCCTTCTACTTACTGTAGTCCTTAAGCAGATTCCATTACATTTCTTCCTACTGTTCTTAAAGCTGCGGGCACATTCACTGACTGCTAGCCAGTAGATCCCTGTCCTGTTGTCATAGGTGCTGTGTTATCTCCTACTAGATGTCTGTCATTAGAAATGCTCTCTGTGGATCCATAAATCTTGTGTAGTATCCAACACAGACATGAAGCATGACCTTGATCTCCATTTTGGTCCAGTTCAGCACATGAATTTAGCCCAGTTTTCTAGTAACCATCTTTCCACTGTAACCTACCCAGTCAGACATGGGTAGGTTACAATGAAATCACCTGTGTACAAATCAGCCTTGTCAACACTGTGTACATTTTGCTGCTTTCTGTTTCAAATGTCTGTCCCATGGCAGAGACAGAAAAATTTCACCTGCTGGAAGAATAAAGTCTTACAAAAGGCACTGTAAGTGCGCGGTAGAGAGAGGCACTGTAAGTGCGCGGTAGAGGACTGGAAGGATGTAGAGGTAACCGACTCCAATGCCTTCACATATCTGTCGATGTTGCTCAGTGTGAAAATATCACTGTGAATCATAAAAAGAGCATTCAGGTCTGTTGATATCATGCAGCTGACGTGATGGAACCTGTCATGTGGCATTCACAATATCTGCATCAACAGTGAGAGGCCATTTGTGGTGGATCTCCCCACCATTTCTGATTAATGCAGAATAATTTTCCTTTGTGGAACCAAGATGGTGATTGGTACATTTCCAGAGAAAGTATACACTTTTCCAAAGTGTATAGGTGTTATAATATGTTTACTGTGCACACGCAATAGGTCAATGATGTTGTTATTGATAATGGTAGAAGCATATAGGAATATAGGATCAATACTTGGCAAGTGATCATAGGGACCATAATATGCCTAAACGTATTTACCTTTAAACAGACACAGTTAAAAGTTCTTGCTACCATTTATGAGCACTTAACAGTGCACACCTCCATACATGATAATCCTGGTGTAAATTTGTGCCTACCCATCCAAGGTCACCTTGGAATAGCCACAAGGCTAAAGTGTATAAGGAGAGTTGTGCTTTAATACCTTTATTTTATTTTTTGGTTAAAAATCGTTAGGGCCTTCCCAATTTAACAATATGCTTGTATGTATCAAATGAGCCTTGTAATGAATAATGGATCTGTTAAAGGAAGAATACAGAGGTATGATAACATCTTTACATCTTCAGTACATTCCCTTGGAAATGAACTTGGCCAGATAGGATTTCCTGACTATCCTGGAGATATGATGACCAAATAAAAGACAGTTATCCATGTAAGTATCCAGGTCTCTTATCACAGTATTTGACTGAAGAGTAATAGTTCTTATATGATCAGGGAATGAGCAGGTAGCAGAGTCCATCATGCAGTCATCAGCACATTTGGTCAACTACACTTGAGTGATGCTGGCTTATATATCTGCAAAACAGGTGACTGCCCAGCTCTGATCCCTGTTGTACCTCACTAGTTACAATTTTATGTTCTGGAAGAATACCAGCAGCTTTCATTACTTGGGATCTTTTGAATAGCTAGTTTGCAGTCCAGCAGATAATGTTGGGGTTATATTACATTTGTCTAACTTTTCAATACTACCAGCATGGTAGATAGTGTCCATAGCCTTCGCCAAGTAAAGATAAGCAGTGTGTGCACAGAGTGACCATCATTCAAAGCCTCTGTAACCTCTCCGAGGAAGCTTACTAGGTTCAGGAAACCAAGTCTGCTATTGAAAAAAAAATTTAGTGGGGCCTAGATCAGTCAAATTGCCTACATCTGCATAAAGGAGTTCTGCTATGATATGTTCCATGACCTTGCATATAAGGTTGTCAAGGCTGATAGGCCTCTACTTACCCTCTGTAGAGGGGGCATCCTTGTGTAAAAGAGTCGCAGCGGTTATTCTCCACTTATCAGGCACAGATCCTGTGCATTGGCTGAGTTAGAACAGGTTAAGTAGCAGCCAGGATAGTGCACATTTGGCACTAATAAGAATGCAGCCTGGTACCTTGGTACCATAGATATATTATTGTTATCCTTTGACAGAGATTCTATGATTTGTTCCAATGTGATTTCAGGAGAAACTAAATGTTCAGATTTTGTGGGCACATGGGGTAAAGTTAGCACTAACTTTGTCTGCTATTTATTATTTATTAATTTGTTGACATTTGGTGACTGGAAAGTCCGACTGGGTCAGGAACCCATTTTCAGCAAAGGGCCGGGGGGATAAAGCTCCAGCAAATACTTACCATTATAAAATTTATACAAGTTTGTTAACAGTGACATTTTACAGCAATTTATTTGTGACAAATCTTCTTTGGCATGATAGCTATTGGTTCCCTGCCCACAGTACCACACGCGGCTTTATCAACTCGGATATATGTAATAGCTGATGAATGCTTATATCTGATTCTATGCATACATTTTGTAGCTGTACATTGGTTAAAGGGTTATGGACCTTTTTAACAGATATGTTAAATGCATGTTTTAATCTGGATTTAATTTCTTGCATTGTCGCAAATTTCCAAGTTTGGTTGCTCCAACTGACCATTGATGTATTCACCTTTATTGCCTCATACTGTAAGCATGCAGAGAAGTTGGATTTTATGTACCTTCATAGATGGATACTACAGATACAGTGCATATTATTTTTCTAGGAGTTTAAGAGCTGCACTCAACAGGCATTTCACCAGCTGGAAAGCAGAGGTTCTTTTAAGACTCATTGTTATCATCTCTGTCATCTTATTTGCTTTTATGAAAACGGAACCTGAACCACAGCATAGTTTTATTTATTTTATTTTTTTCACCTTACGGTACATGTTATTATTATCATTTGTGTGGTAGAATGGCTGTACAGTTTTGACTTTTTTAACTTTTTTTTTGCAGTTTTTGATTGTTATTCTTAATTGCTGTCAATTTAAGTCATGGTGTGATATTCTTCCTGTACATAATAAAAACATTTGCTAATATATTAGTCACATCCTTTGGACTGACGTAACTGAAGAAAGATTTGTAGTTTCCTTTGGTATCTGTAGCAACCTTAAGGTCATATTCTGCTTTATAGTTTCTAATGGTGATTTTAAGTTCTTTCTTAGCATTCCTCAGTGAGGTCTTTGTGACCTTAAGTTCCTTGGTGGCATGCCTCAGTGAGGTCTTTGTGGCCTTAAATTCCTTAGTGGCATGCCTCAGTGAGGTCTTTGTGGCCTTAAGTTCCTTAGTGGCATGCCTCAGTGAGGTCTTTGTGACCTTAAGATCCTTGTTGGCATGCCTCAGTGAGGTCTTTGTGGCCTTAAGTTCCTTGGTGGCATGCCTCAGTGAGGTCTTTGTGGCCTTAAGTTTCTTAGTGGCATGCCTCAGTGAGGTCTTTGTGGCCTTAAGTTCCTTAGTGGCATGCCTCAGTGAGGTCTTTGTGGCCTTAAGTTCCTTAGTGGCATGCCTCACTCAGGTCTTGAGTTGGAGGGATGGGGATTTCTTTCAACTTTCCATTATTTTCATTTGTGATACAGTTTATGAATACCAGAGTGTGCTCAGAGAGGTTTATTGCTGAATTTACTATTAAATCTAGGGCAACCAGGTACAGAATTTTCCATGCAGTTGTTTAGGTGGTAGCAAAAATTAGAGGTGAATGTGGCAGCCCTCTCATTTGGGTTCATTTGCTGAGGATTGCTTGGAATTTTGCATAGGTTTTCTACAAACGGGAGCAGGTTTGCCCAGGAAAAGTCTATGAAGATAGTCTCATTTGGTGGTGAGGTGGTAATACTGAGCCTTAAAGAGACTATGACTGATTTGTGGTCAAATACCAGGCATGAGGAGATGTGGGGTGGGGTGCACATGGGGGCTAGGTCAGTAAGGGCCAGGTCAAGGATATCAGATCCTCTAGTGTGTAATTTTACAATTTGCTCCAGTTCATTGACATTAACAAAGTCTAGGAAATGCTGAGCATATCCATTTTAGAGGTGTAAGCATGCCAGTGAATGCTCGGGTAAATGAAGTTCCCTAGCAAGAAGGCATTGCTTTGATATTTAAACCCTATTCATTTATTTATGCACTACATTTGGCAAATGGGTAGGTGGGCTGGTCTTTTCAGTCATGATGTTAGCCCATAGGGGAATGACTGTAATAATACATTGGATTTGGGGTAATTTGATGTGAGATGATGGTGTTTCTGATAAACATAGATATTCCTCCACAGTTACTCAGGGCCTGAAGACATAACAGGTAATAAACCCTTGTATATAATAAGTGCTATCATTTCACTGAAAACATTTCTCAGTAACTACACAGATATGAATGTGTTCAAAACGCAGGAGGGAATCAAGTTTTGGCTTCTTTCAGTTTAGACTCCTAGCTAGCATTCAGTAGTGCCATCATGATGTCCGAATTTGGGTTTGAGTTTACTGTGTAGAAATATATTTATATTACAGATGAGGAGGTCTGTCATTCACAGAAAATTACACTTGTGGAGGTTAGACCAGACAGGATGCAGCCACTCCTATGTATACACCAAATACACCAGTCACAGGTGCATCTTATCTTGGCCTCCAATTTTTTCCAGAACCATCAAACATTGGTGCAGCTTTGTGCATCTGGGGATGTTGAAAGACATAAGACTTTATATATTTTTATACTTTGCATTGTATACACCTGTTGCTGAGTATTCCATACACTGATGTTCAGACTGGGCCTTATTTGTAATGGTTTGTATTTTTATCTTCTGTAATTCTTCCTGGTGTTATGCTTTCTCCATCTTTTTCAAATGACCTTGATACAGGCAGTGAAGTTGTTGACACACTTGCCACAACCAATAACACACAGGCATAGTGGAAAAGGAGGTTTTGTATAGGCCCACATTAGCCACAGTATCCAGCCACAGCAAAGCCTCCAATTTATGTGTTCGTCAACTGGCACATGATCATGCTGATTCCACGTCGGGGGAATGAGGCTACAGAGCAAGGCTATGGCTAAAGAGCAAGGTCATGAGTCACCACAAGGCAGTCCCACTGCTGCTGGGAGAAACAGCTAGCAGGCATATTCAGTATGCAGAGGTGCACATGACATGTATGGATGTATCTCTGCAAGTATCCACCTATTGGTACAGTCATATGAACAGATGCTTCAATATCTATGTACAACACACAATGCCCTTGTGTCAGACATTGACTCCCTAGCACAACTGGGTGCTGTACATGATGTCTTTGAACACCAACCTGCAGAACCCATGACTGTCACTGGATTCATATGGTGGCTATGGTGGACACTGCACAGTGTGACCATATGAGTGCAACATGTGCAAACTCAAGAGTGTCATACTTGCCATATAGAAACTGATCTGAACTGTGGTCCTTTCACCTAGATGTAGGGGACTGTGTTGCCATGGATTTGTCACCCATGCTGATCTGCTGGACACTACCCTCCGTGTTCTGGGAGTAGCAGTTCTGGTTGCACACAAGCCTGTTTACAGTTATCCTTCCCACTTCAGTAGTGCTGGTGCATCCACAGTATCCCCTACACCAACTGCTAGAACTGATGACACTCCATTACTGCCTCAGCAACATCTCAGCTGCTCACCTGCCACAGGTGATCATATATGTGGTGATGGCTGGCAATATGGACATCCTGGGCTGAAGTGGTTCATCCCATACATTGTCACTTTCTACTGTGCCAGTGTATCTCCCTATATGTTGTTATAATGACTGCTGTGCCTCCTACAACCTGTTGTGGATGTGTATGGTACTATACTTCTGATGCCACTGTATTTTAAGTACCTGCTGTGTGGGCATCACATCTGTAAATCTACTACATGTACCCACTCTGCATGTGTATTTGCATATATGTTTTTCACTGCCATCATGCCACTGTGTTTCATGTCTGCCATGCCATGGCTACAGGCACTGTGAATGTCATGCTACAATACATGCAAACTACTATAACACTATGTAAATCTGCTAGCATATTACCCTTCTGTTCTCCACTACCTATGTGCGTTTGGCACATATTCTGTTTTTGTAAAATGCTGCTGACTGCTAACACACTGCCTGTGAACATGCATGAGATGGCATGTCCATGTATTGCTATTGATAGCATATTTATCTGCATATTGCCAAGCATGTTATATGTTGACTGCCTACCTATAATACATACATGCACACTTTTGCTTAGCCTGACAATCCCTCTCTGCTAATAGTGACATTTTCTTCATCCCACTTCCCAGCCCTTCTCCCCAAAGACACATACACAAACACACACACTGCCTGCCTCCCATTATTGCTGCCATAACTTTTCCTCATGACCCTGTCACATGTTAATGTTGCATGACTGGGGGCTTACCCTGCCAGTTACATAAGGCTAAAAGTGTCAATGTGCATGGGTGCAGATATATCACTTGCATGCTTCACTGTACAATCAGAGCACATGCATGGACTGGTGTGCACATACTGCTCCCATATAAGCATGCATATATATCTCCTCATAATTGTGTGAGCATGTGTTATTTCCTCCCTCCCCTGTGGACAGTGGTGCAAAGTTGATTTGTGTGCCACACCTGATGGCCTACCTGTTTTATCCAGCAGATTTCTGTGACATAATGTCATTATATCAGTTAATGCATTTTAATCATATATGAATACCCTGCACACATGTGTACACGTGACCACCCTTTTCTATCCTGCTAGCATGGATGTATTTGTCTTTAGTAGTCCAAGTATTTGGCAGTCTACCTCTGTCAACTGTCTGGCCAATGGTACCTAGGAACTTAAACTCACAGCATGTGTCTGGCATTGTTCTTACACATGCCCTGGAAAAGTATGCCTACCTATATTTGATTGCTGCCATTTTCAAAGTGTCTGAGCACCACTGATTCTTCCAGAGATGTTTGCTGCTTGGTTCTCGTATTTCTTTTGTTTTATTTAATTGCTGTTTTATATGCCAGCTGAGCACTGAGCTGCACTCCTGTACAGCTCTTCTATACCTGTATCTGAATAGTGGGTGGTGAGCATATTTTTCATTTTCCCTAAAACTATTTCTTCCAAACCATCATTTCCCTGGTTTGTAAGTTACTTGACAGTGACCAGGGCAGCATTAGCTGGTGTGTATCTTAGCTTGGCTCCTTTAATTTGCTTCTAGCTCTGTTGGTAACATCAGTTCTCTGTGTGTTGCTCTGTTGGCACAACTTTACCAGGTAACATTTTGCTTCTTTGTGCACTTAATCAGATAACACTTAAATTACTGCACAATATGGAGGGCAAGCAAAATTGTTCCCCTTCATTTACTAGCCTCCTAGCACTTGGCATCCTAAGATGGTGTAATAGCTCTCTCATGCTCATTGACAATGAACTGCCACTTAGAATAAGTTTTGTCTGTAAGAGGAGTAAATTTAGCTGATATTGAGGCATCTCTCTCACAAACGTTAATGCCAACAGTGCATCATAGAGGCACACCCTTTTCTCAATTGCTACCTACTAAAGGTGGAGGTGTCTCTATTTACATCAAAGATAAATATACTTCAAGGCTGGTCAAACAGGAAAATGCACTTGAGCTGCTCCATGTTCAAATCACCATAGGTAAAATACAATAACACTTCCTTGCAAGATGTAGCCCCCACCCTCTATGATACAGGAAACCCATACCATGTATTTAAACTTATTAGAAACACTAATCATCTAACCCAATACCATATTCATGGGTGACTTTAATTACTCCGGTATTAACTGGGAATCCTATATGACACCAAATGTACAGGCAAAGAGATTCCTGGATTTTGTAAACACAAATTCCCTGGACCAGATAGTCAATACACCAACCAGGGGTGCATCCATACTGGATCTGGTTCTCACCAATATTTGAGACTGCTGCTCACCCACCTACTGTAATTCCTTCCCTGGTAAGGTCAGACCACAAAAATAAAACTTGGACCCCCCAGCTAAACCTGGCATATTCAGAAACTATTTTAAGGCTAACCTCCTGCTATTAAGTGAGAACCTGGCAAACTTTCAAGCCCCCATAAACCCTGAGAACATGCTGCCTAGGCAGAGCTGTTCACAAAAACCCCGTACAAGCATGTTGACAGCTGCATAGAGGCAGCTGTACCCACCAGGAAGAGTACAGAACTAACTCAAAAAACAAGCCACCCTGGTGGAATCACAAAATAAATAGGCTGTATAACAGAAGGAAGAAAATCATGGCAAAAATTAGGAGGTGCAGCACCAAGCAGGATAAAAGCACTCTCAAACTAAACAAACAACACAGGGGACAAATAAAGTCTACCATAGCCAAAGCTGAGGTAAGTTTGGCCTCCCAGGCCAAGGACAACCACAAAGCATTCTTTAGCTATGTCCACAAACTCAAAGGCAATACACAATTGTGTGCAGAGCTCATTGTAAATGGAGCCACCTATACTGATTCAGAAGATATAGCAAACCTCCTGGCTGATAAATTCAGCTCCAACTTTACTCCTCTCTCCCCCTCAACCTTCTCTCAGGAAATATCATCAAATATAACTCCCCCTGCTATCATTAGGGAACAGGTCCTTAATGCTCTCTCTAAGACCAAGAACACTGCATCAATGGGCCCAGAAAACATCCCAGGATGCCTTTTAAATAGCATGAAACATGACCTATCAGGGCCTCTTGAATTTCTATTTAACTGAAGCCTTCAAACAGGTTTCATGCCTCATGAATACAGAAAGGCAACAGTCATCCCTCTGCGCAAAGGTGGGCCATCTACAGACCCTGGAAACTATAGACCTATAATAATAAGGCAAAGAATTATCATGGAGATGATCAACAGAGATATAGTAAACCTCCAGACACTGGAACCAACCCAGTTTGGTTTCATCAAGAGCAGATCATGCCTACTCAACCTGGTAGATTTATTTGAAAAGGTCACCAAAGCAATGGATGAGGGCAACATCATTCACACTGCCTACCTTGACCAGGCTTCATGCCTCATGAATAGAGAAAGGAAACAGTCATCCCTCTTCACAAAGGTGGGCCATCTACAGACCCTGGAAACTGTAGACCTATAATAATAAGGCAAAGAATTACCATGGAGATGATCAACAGAGATATAGTAAACCTCCAGACACTGGAACCAACCCAGTTTGGTTTCATCAAGGGCAGATCATGCCTACTCAACCCGGTGGATTTCTTTGAGAAGGTCACCAAAGCAATGGATGAGGGCAACATCGTTCACACTGCCAACCTTGACCTGGCCAAGGTATTTGACATAATACCCCACTCGGGCATTGTTGACAAACTCAAGAGGTTAGGTACAAATGCATATATCACCTGGTGGATAGCCAACTGGCTCACAGACAGTACCTGGGAAGATAGAATTGGGGAGTCCACCTCTACAAAGAAGCCAGTCACAAGTGGAGTCCCTCAGGGGTCAGTCCTTGGACCGCTCCTTTTTATCATTTACTTCTCAGAAGTCAAGGCCAATGTCAGTGGTCTCTGGCTGACTAAATTTGCAGATGATTGCAAATTAGGTGCTGTCATTGAATCTCACACTGACACAAATGTTCTCCAGGAGGGGCTGACACAGACAAACAACTGGTGTCAGAGCCATGGACTAAAACTAAATGCTAAGAAATGCATAGTAGTATCCTTTGGGAAGTCATCCATTCCTGGTAACTATCATATTGACAACACACCCCTTAGAGCTGACCTAGTAATCAAAGACTTAGGGACACACATAGATAGCAATCTAGCATTTGCTCATCACGTGCCTACAGTGGTGAGGAAATCGTTCTGTGTTGCGCAACTTATAAACAAAGGTATGGCATCTAAGTCCAAGGAAGTCATTATTCCACTGCATTCAGCATTCATCAGACCTATCATTGAGTACAATGCCCCCTTTGGTATGTACCTAACCAGGCATATCCAACAATTGGAACGTCCATAGATGTTCCTCACTAAAAGAATACAGGGCGTAAGTAATATGTCCTATGCAGACCTCCTCAAGGCCCTATCTCTGTATTCTGTCTCCTACAGGATTTTGAGGGGAGATCTATGCCTGGCATACAGGGCATTGTCAAACTACACTCTGATGGGTGGATGATGGAATGGAGTTTTAAGGTACCTTGCAGAGACACAAGGTGCAGGGTTGATTCTCATGGGGGGTAGTGGCTAGGCTTAAAATGGCCCACAAGGGCAATTAGCTTAGTACTAATCTATGAACCTATGAATCTATGGACCTCCTGCATATCCACAAAACAAACAGCACCAGAATTACCCATTCTAAAGACTTAAACCTTGCCTTTGATATAAATAGGACCTGCTGGAGAGATAGGTATGTATCCCAGAGACTACCCTGTCTATGGAACAGGCTCCCCATCCATGTGAAGCAGAGTTCCTCCCTAACCCAATTTAAGTGCAACTTGGACAATTGGATGGGAAACCAGAAATTCATCCCTGGTTTGGCACCTATGTCTCTAATGGACACAGGTAACCTGTAAATGGTTCATCTCCCAGGCCCATGCTTACACTTATCAAGGGTATCAGAACTTGTTAGAGATTTGGAATGCATGACTAGGCTTAAAAAGGCCCCTGTGGTTATTAGTTTAGTAAACACCTATGAATCTATGAACCTATAATCCTCAAGTCTTGGTGAATACCTTCACAAGGTGGACCTTGTTTTTCACAAAATCTCACCAAGACAACAGTGATATATAGACTGTATTTTATATAACATATATCATGGACAGAAGTAGGTTAAAAAAAAATAGCTGGGTGCATCACAAGATCGAGGATAAAAAAGTGCCCAATCCTGGAAGGTGCACTGGTGCCAGGACTGGAAAAAATGACAGTGTAGAATCCTCAAGACATGGAAACATTCCTACAATGGGGGTAGGCCAGGCCCAGGGGGAGGATGGCCCCCCATTGTAGAAGTAGCAGTTCACAAAAATCACAAAAACTGATAGGCAAAAAAAGACCCATAAAGATGACAGAGTGGACTATTGAGGATAAGAATGAAATTATGTATTGTTACTATTATGCAAGAAGTCCAGAATTTCCAGACTGAAGATATACAAAAAGACTAACAGAGGAATTAGAGGAAAGAAAATACTTTCACAAGAAAAGCTGTCCGAAGCTTCAAATAAAAATTTATTCATAGGTTCGTAGGTTGGTACTAGGCTATCAGCCTTGGGACCTATACAAGCGTAGCCATAACAGTTCCCTGGATATTTCTTCCCACAATATTTACTTCCCTGGACCCCTGTCTAGCAGGGCGACTGACATGATCCCTGGGATGAATTTCCTATCTCCCATCCAATCGTTAAGGTTCCTTTTGAAGAGAGCCAAGGAGGTGCTCTGCTTGACATGTATGTGTAGTCTATTCCAGAGTATGGGGAGTCTCTGGGTCAGGAACCTATCCCTCCAGCATGTTTTGTTCATTGTGATGACAAGGGTTAGATCCCTGGAGCGTATGGCTCTGAGGGATTGGGATTTCTTCAAGTGGAGCATGTCCAACAGCTCATGGTTTGACATGGTCTTGTTTGTTAAGCAGAAATCGCCTCTGAGTAGACGATATGCCACAGAGTATAGTTGGAGTTTTTTGAGACAGTCAGCATAGGGCATCTGCTTTAAGCCTGTGATTCTTTTAGTGAGGTATTTCTGCGGTCTTTCTAGCTGCTGCAGATGTCTTGTGAGGTACATACCAAATGGGGCACTGTACTCTATAATGGGTCTAATGAGGGACGAGTGGGACAATGACCTCCTTTTTTCTGGATAAAAAGCCCTTAGTGATGAGGTGTGCCACATAGAAGGAGTTCCTGACTGTTGTGGCGATGTGGTTATTGAAGGTGAGACCACAGCCCACCTGTGTCCCTATGTTTCTCATCACACTTTTGGTGTTTAGTGTACTGCCACCTATGTGGTAATTCATGTGTACATGGTATTTCCCAAAGGGGATAACTATACATTTCTTGACATTAAGCTTCAGCCCATGGCTCTGGCACCAAGCATCTGTTTCTGTATGGCCCTTTTGTAGAATATCCACATAATTTGGGGATTCAATAATGGCTCCCAGTTTGCAGTCATCTGCGAACTTTGTTAGCCAGAGTCCCTTAGTGTTGGCCTGTACTTCAGAGAAGTAGATGCCAAACAAGAGCGGTCCCAGGACTGAACCCTGAGGTACTCCACTTGTCACTTGTCTGGAGCTGGATTTGGAGTCAGCTACTTTTACAGTCTGGGTTCTGTCAGTAAGCCAGTTGGCAACCCATCGAGTGACGTAGGGATTTATGCCCAGCTTAGTAAGTTTATCTATGATTCTAGAGTGGGGGATGGTGTCGAAGGCCTTGGTGAGGTCCAGATAGGCTGTGTGGACCACCTTACCCTGGTCCACAGCTCTGGAGACTGATTCAAAGAAGTCAATCAGGTTCAGGAGACAAGATCGGCCCTTCACAAACCCAAACTGGGTGGTGTCCAGTGTTTGAAGTTTGCCAATGTCTTTGTTTATAAGTTCCATGATAATGCTTTCCATGCCCTTGCAGATCAGGCTCATCAGACTAATGGGATGGTAGTTCCTGGGATCCGAGGTGGATCCCCCCTTGTGGAGTGGGATAACTGTAGCTGTGGGCCATTCACTGGGCATGAAGCCTGAGGTGAGGCTATGATTAAACATGACACTTAGGTGAGGTGCCAGTTCATTTTGTAGTTCATATAGTATACAGCCTGGGATGTCATCTGTGTTCATTAATACAACAGATTTATGAAAAACATTATATAGACCAAGAATCCTTGGTACATTTGGAAAAAGATGCAACTGGGGAAGTGCAAAAATATAAAGAACAAAATCTAGAAACTTTTAAAAGGTATAAAAAAGAAATATGGACATGGGAAAGAAAGAGAGGTCTGATATGGTGCAATATTTATGCAAAGGAAAAAGCCAAATCAATCAACACAAAAAAGGCAGCCCCAAAGATATTCAAAGAGAAATACAGGCAAAGGCATCCAGATATGGAAAATTTCACAATAAAAAAACATAAGATCACAAAGAAGTCACATAGAACAGAAGATTAGTAAAATAGATGTTAAAAAAATAGAAGTTGAAGTTATGGAATACTTGTGAAGTGAAGGATTTAGTGCAGAAAGTCTAACACAGGTTATATCACAGCATGATGAAATAACAAGTCCCCAAAGTAAAGAGAAACAAGAGGATCAGGAGACATCTGAAGAAGAACTATAGACATGGAAAAGAAAAAGAGATTTAATATGGTGTAATATTTATGCAAAGGAGAAAAACAACTAATCAATAGAAAAAGAGCAACACCAAAGATATTTGAAAAGAAATATAGGCAAAGGCATCCAGACATGGAAAACTTTACAATACAAAAAATAAGAAAACAAAAAGCAAAAGTAAAAATAGGATTAGTAATGGAGAAGTTAAAAAAATAGAAACAGAGCTTGTGGATTATTTGCAAAGTAAAATTCTAACTAAGAAAATATCACAGCAGGATACAGCAATAGATCCTCAAATTAAGGTGAAACCAGTGGATTGGGAAACATCTGATCAGTTGTTATGAAGATACTTTGGAGCCTTCCATAGGAAACCAGTGCAAACATTCAGATGGAATTCAGTTGAAGTTGCACAGCAAGGGGAGGAACAGGAAACTGTGGCAACTCTGATGCAGCCACTGTTGTGGGGTGATAGGCCAGTGAGTTCCCATATGAAAGAGCAATGGATGACACAGGATGAAACTAACCTAAGAGAATGTGGCACAGGAAGATGCTGTGGAACTAGTCATAGAATGCCCACAGGAAATGGAAAACAAAGAATGTGCCCTCAGTTTAGAAGAAAATGATCTAAGAGAAGAGTTGCTTGATTTAATAGAGGTGGACAGACATATTAACATAAATGAAACAGATTACAGAAAGTCAATAAAACCCAAGAAGTTAGAAGTTTGATAAAACAAATGAACACAGTAATTAGGACTGTCCATAGAGATTCATGCGATTTAACAGAAGTAAACAGGATATATTACTGTGCAGTTAAACTAAAAACAGATAGTCTCACCACAAAAACACAGGATAGTAAGGGAAAGGAAGGAGAGAAATCGAATGCCATCATGGAAGTATTGAATAAAGAAAACTATAAAGCAATTAAAACAAGAACTGACTCTGTTTTCTAGAAGAGTATAGAAGAGGGAACAGGTCAACAAAAATACTCAGAAAGATAAACATGATAAAAGTAATGCACAGTATTAGAACAGATCAGGATCTATCATGCACTGTCACAAATAAACTAAAAATATCAACACAAACAGAAAAACTTAGAAGATACACAGATGAATGTAAAGTAAAAATACAAAATAAGGAATTTATTGATGACCCAAAAAAGTTTTATAGAGAATTGGGAAACAAGGCAAAAGGAATTGAAACACAACCAAAAAAAGAAGAAATAGATACATTTTGGAGAAATATCTATGAAGATCTTGTGGAATATAACAAAGATGGTAAACGGATAAAGAAGTAAAAGAAAGAATAAGAAGTTCAAATGTACAGGACATGCAGTGGGATGAAGTAATGGCCAGAGAGATTGAAACAAAGTTAAGAAAAGCTCCTAAATGAAAAAAAAACAGACCAAGATGTAGCAACTAACTTCTGATTACATGTATTAACATGTTTACTATCAATATTGCAAAAGGCTAAATAATTTCCGTTCGCAATATCAAAGTAAACCATCAAAACTGGAATCTCATCTGTGTCACAATGTCAACCCAAATGAGTCGACATTGTCATCGAAAACATCACGTGATACTCGTATAGGAGCTGATATAAATCAAACTCTTATACGACATATCACGTTTTTTGCTGCCCCCCCCCCACATCCCCTGCTAATAATATATTCCAAGTCTCAGATCGCACTACAGTAGGGATATGGATGAATTTCCAATCCCCACTGTACCGCGGCCTCCATACAGTTTGTCGAACACACTAAGGCGAAGCACTACTGCATTTGCACAAGTATGTTCGACTAGCCCATACACTACATTCTGTGAATGATAATCTGAATTTCAACAGCATACATGCCGACAGGTTGTCATTCACAGTATTGATAGTAAACCATATTAACATCTTTACATGAAGATTTCACCATGAGTAAGAACTATTTATATGTGCACCCTGAACAGACACCTGCCTGGTTAACAACAGGTAAAACAATAACCCTACTTAAGAGCGAACCTGCAAGCTATCCTAAAAAACTATAGACAAATAACTTGACTTCCGACAACATATAAACTATACACTGGAATTAAGTCCAACAGAGTTTATAGTCACTTAGAAGAAAACTCAATCATAGCAATAGAACAAAAGGGTAATAAAAGAAAGTCATATGGAACAAAGGATCACTTGTTGTTAAATAGTCATAATGGAGAATTGTAAAAAGGAGAGGAATCTAAGTATGGCATGGATAGACTACAAAAAAGCATTTGACAGTATCCCACATTCATGGATAAAAGAGTGCTTAAAAATGCATAAGATACACCTTACACTGATTATTTACATTACAGCGACCATGAAACAGTGGCAGACCACTTTGCAGTTAAGCCATGATAAAGGACACATTATTATTCCAGGTATAAAAACTCAAACTGGGATATTTCATGGTGACTCTCTGTCACCGTTGCTCTTTTGTTTTGTTTTGCCCTTAACCCATTAAGCTGTCTACTTAACAGATTAGGTCATGGCTACAATCTGGGTCCCAGAAAACAATAGTGCAAAGACTTCTCATCTTCTTTTTGTGGATGATTTAAAATTGTATAGTTCACCAGATGAGGAATTGAAAGCACAACTGCAAGTGGTCAAAATGTTTTCAGATTATATATAAGAATGCCATTTGGTCTTTATAAATGGGGAAAAGCAACTTTTAAAGCAGGAAAGTTGCAGCACCAAAAAAACATCACTTTGGGACAGGAATGTGATATAAAACAACTTGAGCAAGAGGGAGTGTTTAAATATTTTGGAACTGATGAAATATGAACAATAAAGCATGAAGAAATGTGAAGAAAATTTAGTAAGGAATATTTTAGAATACTTAAATTAATACTGAAAACAGTGCTGACATCTAGGAACAAAGTTCAAGCTATAAAACAATTAGCTCTTCCTTTCCTAACTTACAGTTTTGGAGTGATTGACTGGCCTTAAATGGTGATAGGTCGGACAGGAAAAGAAGAAGGATGCTTCACGCTCATCAAATGATTTATAAAAAAATCAGTGCATACCAAGATTATATATTCCCTGTTCTAAAGGAGGTATGGGCCTCCACGAAATTGATTACATATATGGCTCTGCAATCATGGGACTGCATACATATCTGCTAACCTCACAAGACCCAAAAGTAGTGAAAGTTTTGAAACATGAGGAGAATAAGTCTAAGGTGACTTTCCTGCTTAGTTTAGCAGAAGCATATCAGTGTCAAGGGAGAATGGAAATCAAACCAGAAGTAGATAAAACGCAGGCAACAACTGAATGTGCCAAAAAACAAAAGAAAGAATATAAGGTGAAGGATCAGATGAAAAGGCACGAAATACACTTGCAAGTACAGTAAACTCCTGGAACAGCCTCATGTCACTCAGGAACTAATACCGAAAAGGTTAAGGAGAGGTAAATTTAAACCAAAAGATGAAAGGTTAATATTGGTGGTGCAGGATAATGGACTATGTACATGTTGGTTTGCAAAGTCCATTGAACATGCTGGAGAAGCAGACAAATGTAGGTTTTGTAAAACAGAACTGGAAACGGTCACAAATCTTGTTGCTGGTTGTGACATACTAATGGCAGAAGGACTGTTTACTGAAAGCATAATAATGTGGCAAAATGGTTGCATTGGTGATTGTGCACAAATTATAATACTGTAAAACACTGGAAACACGACCCACAAAGTATTATAGAAAATGATGATGTTTATATCACATGGGACCACCCATTGCCAACAGTTCAAAAATTAGATGTGAGAGAACCAGATATAGTAGTCCATGAAAAGAAGAGAAAAGTAGCATTGATCATTGAAATTGCTACACCCAGTGATTACAGGGTCTTATGTACAGAGAGACACAAAGTCATAAAATACCAGGATTTGCAAGCAGAAAGAAGGGCAGTGTGAAAGGATACCAAGACAGTTCCAACAGTAGTAGGAGTAATGGGTTGTATAAAAAGAATTTACAGTTGTACTGAAATATGTTACTAATACCCCTTTTAAGCTCAACCTGGATAACTGGATGGGAAACAGAAAATATACCTCTGGGATTCCATCCATGTCCCTGCTGGACAGGGGCATTGAGTGCTGATTTGTCTAAACATGGTCTAAACTCTTAGCTAGGCTTATAAGGGCCTCAGGGCTAATAGTCTAGTAACCTCCTATGATCCTGTGATCATATGATACATGTAATTCCATACAAATTGCAGAGGGATGTATTACTGGGCACATTGTGGGTGCAGCAATGAGCACTTCTGGCTAACATCAAAGATTGAAACAATACTCATTTCATGAACTTTAATCATCCTTTGACTTAGGAATGGAGTCCATTTGACTTAGGAATGGAGTCCATTCCTATTATGGTATTAGAAATACAAAAGACTTAGAGAAATTAAAAAAGCCAGAAGATAGAGCAAACTTAATGGCCAGCTAATTCATCTCTAATTTTACCCCTCTCTCTCCCCCAACCTTTACTCAGAAAACACCATTAAATATAACTCCTCCTAGTATCATAAGGGACCAGGTCCTCAATGCTCTCTATAAGGCCAAGAGAACTGTATAAATGGGCCCAGACAATATCTCAGGATGTCTACTAAATAGAAGGAAACATGACCTATCAGGCCATCTAGAAATGCTATTTAATTGTAGTCTACAAACAGGCTTTGTGCCTCAAGAATGAAGAACAGTAAGTCATACCTCTGCACAAAGGTAGACCATCTACAGACCCTGGAAACTACAGACCCATAAATCTCACTAGTCTCATATGGAAAGCCATGGAAAGAATTATCATGGAAATGATCTGTAAGGACATAGTAAGCCTCCATACACAAGACCCACCCCAATTAGTTTTGTCAAGGGCAGGTCATGACTACTCAACCCGTTGGACTTCTTTGGGAAGGACATCAAAGCAGTGGATGAGGGCAAAATGGTTCACACTAGCTACCTTGACCTGACCAAAGCATTTGGCACAATACCCACTCAGGCATTGTTGACAATATGTCACCTGATGGATAGCCAGTTGGCTCACAAACAGGACCCAGGGAGTTAGAAATGAGGACTCTGCCTCTACAGAGAGGCCAGTCACAATCAGAGTTCCTCAGTGATTGGTCCTGGGACTGCTCCTTTGTAGCATTTATTTCTTTGAAGTCAAGGCCAATGTCAAGAGCCTCTGGCTGACTAAATGTGCAGATGATTGCAAATTAGGAGCAGTCATAGAATCCCCCACAAACACAAAAGGTCTCCAGGAAGAGCTGACACAGACAAATAACTTGTGTTAGAGCCACATACTAAAACTAAACACCAAGAATGCGTAATAGTATCCTTTGGGAAGTCAGCTACCTCTGATAACTATCATATTGACAACACACCCCTAAGAGTTGACCTAGTAGTCAGGGAGTTGGGAACACACACAAACAGTAATGTAGCCTTTGACCATCATGTGGCTACAGTAGTGAGGAAATAATTTTGTATTGTGCATCTTATAACCAAAGATATGGCATCTAAGTCCAGGAAGCCATTGTTCCACTGTATTTGGTATTCATCATACATATCACTGAGTTCATCGGCCCCTTTGGTATGTACCTAGCCAGGCACATGCAACAAGTGGAACATCCACAGAGATTCATCACTAAAAGAATACAGGGGGAAAGGAACATAGCCTGTGCAGACCACCTCAAGGCTGTGCCCCTGTATTTTGTCTACTACAGGCTGTTGAGAGGAGATCTTTGTTTGTCATACCAAGCAGTGTTTGTCAGACCCCACCCCCCTATGGACCTCCTGCATAGCCACAAAACAAACAGCACTGGAATTACCTGTTCTAAAGACTTAAACCTTGCCTGTGATATAAATAGGACCTGCTGGAGAGAAAGGTGTGTATCCCAGAGACTATCCCTTCCCTGGAGCACGCTTGCCATCCATGTGAAGCAGAGTTCCTGCCAAACCCAATTCAAGTGTAACTTGGACAAGTGGATGGAGAACAGGACATCATCCCTGGTTTTGCACCTATGTTTTTAATGGACACAGACAGCCTGTAAATGGTTCATCTCCCAGACCCTGCTTACACTTATCAAGGGTACCAGAACTTGTCAGAGATGTGGGATGAATGGCTAGGCTTAAAAAGGCCCTTGTGGTCATTAGTCTATTGTACATCTATGAACTTATGAGATTCATCAGTCTTATAAATACTTCTTTCCTAATCCCAGATTTGACCATGTAGTGACTTCCTTGTCAAATCATTCATCAGCCAAACATCTAGTAAATGTTTATTTATATCCAAGTGACAAGGATGGGAACATTTTGATAGATTTTGGAAAAGCATATTTTTCTTCTTCCATGCTTGTTTAGAATTCTAAATGGCCACATGTTAAAAGTTTTTGCTTGCTTGTTTTGTCAATATGAGGAACATTACTGCCTCTTTTCCTTTTGTTAAGGGTAAATCTTCTCCTTATTTTGAGACTCAGCTGATGGTTCTTCCATTGCAGCAGCTGCTGGGTCTGTTATAACAAGATTTTTATGGTAATGTCCTCTAAACATGCATTGAAAAAAATCAGAATTTTTAAACACTCCCATTGATAGGGAAGCTGTATTTGGACCTGTGCTGCTAAGGTCCTAAAAAAATATTGAGACTGGAAAACTGATTCAAGGATTTACTCACTTTTTCAGCCTTATTTCTCCAAGTTTGTTAAATGTTTCATCCCCTTTTCAGGATCCTTTTATAAAAAGCAAATTAAACAGACTCAGTAATATTCTGGTAAGCAGACATTCAAGATGACAGTCCTACAAGTCTAACAATCTTCAACCCCCACCCCCACCCTGGCAAACCTTAATTCTTCCCCTATTTTTGGATCTCCATTTTTCTCTTTGGCAACAGTCCATTAGGGGTTCTGATGACTGTGGGAGTCCCTACTTCATTTTAGGTATTCATTTGTTGTCATCTAAATTAAACTTCTTTATTTTCCCATCTTTTTGCATCTGCTGGATCTAGGAGGTAACAGAACATGCCCTACTCTCTCATGTAAGGAAAGTTTTTTTTTTCTAAGACATTTGTGAATCAAAGAAAGAAACTTCATGGAAACCAGTTTCTGGATCTTTCCTTTCTCAACCAGTTTGTGGAAGTTCTAAATGTCAAAATGCTATCCCTTCACAACCCATTAACTCTCTTTCAGTTTTTTAGTAACCCTAGGATTCAAAGATGTTTATCATCACACTCCTATAGCCACAGTTTTCAAACTTTTTTCTAAGGGTTTCTGTGTCTGGATTACACCTTTAGTTCACTGGATTTCCCTTTCAGTATCCTCTTGATTGCTGATGTACCACATCACTGTAGTGCTGGCTGTAATCACCTGAGGGGTCCTCGGGATCATACATGATAGACAGATTTTAAGGCCAGGATCACAGCCAAAATCTCTTTGACATTTATATGCTTTGGTCTGTCTGAGGAATCCTACAGGCCTTGCATCTGTACCCCCAATTGAAACTTTCCCCATGTGAAATCTGAGACATTCATAGTTACAAACTGGCTTGGGAGTACAGGAAATAGAAGACCTGAATTTGCTTGTATTTGTAGTCTGCACCAGTGCATTTCCTTTTTGGTAAAGCCTGAGATTGGAACCAGAAATTCCAGAGGATGCAGATGTTGGGTCCATGTGTTCTTTAAAAACAATTGAAGCTTTCTCATGTGTAAACTGGCCACAGGAATCATGAGAATTATCAATGTCATGCACCCCAGGATCCTAAGATATTCTCTGGATGAAGTCTGAGACTGGTTTGAGAAGCTCAGAAAAGTTTCCAGATAAAAAATCACATTTTCCTAAGACTATATGACATCCTAGAAAGACAATCCTGTGTAAAGGGGTCAAGGAGGATTTATGTATATTTATACTGAACCCTAAATTAATCAGAAGAGCAAAACCCATAGTAATGAGACTTGGAATATGGGAAAAGACTTTGAAAAGAGGAGTAAGTTGTCTAAATAAAGAAATGTGTGAATGCCATTCAGTCTGCAGTGTGTTTTGACTGGAGGTAGATACTGTGTAAATACCCATGGAGCAGCGGATAACCCAAATGTTAATGCAGAGGACTGACAAAGTGATCCACAAACAGAAACTATAAGAAATTTCCTGAAGCCTTTGACTATGGGAATGTGATGGTATGTATCCTTTAGTGATAATGTTATCATAAAACTGCCCTGGGCAATGACAGGTAACAGATTTTGAAGGATCAACATCGTGAATTTTGAAACTTTCACATACAGATTTAGGAAGGAAAAATATAGTACTGGTCTCCACAGAGCTTCTTTCTTTGGTACCAGAAATGTTCTGGAATAGAAGACTTTGTCCCTTTGATTTAATGCTACCACATCTATGATTCTTGGGGTGCTGAAAAACATATGGAAATAAGTTGTTTAATTGGGAGGGTAAAAGGAAACTACTGAAAGGAAATATCTGTATCCAGTGCCAACTGTATCCCTCCTGAATCACCTTTAACACCCATGAGTCTGTAACAATCTGCTTCCAAAGGGGAATGTACAGAGTCAGTTGTTGGGACAGATTTCAGAGGTAGGGCCAGAAGGGGAGGTGGTGGGGTAAAGGAATGTTGGTATAGTCATTCTAAAGTTGTAGACTTTCCCTTTTGAGGAAATAATCCTTGTTTATTGCTGTCCTCCTTCTACAGTCTCTTTTTTATTTCCCTATTTAGTCTGAGAAGGCAGGGATTGCTTGCTTTGTCACATAAGACGTGAAAAAAAATATATTGGAGATTTGAAAGGGGGTCTTAAAAATCTTGGAAGCTCCCTGAATTAGTTTCCCTCTCTCATCAAATTATTTGAAGACTTAAGCAGCAGATAGGCCAAATAAATCCTCCTTATCTAGACTTCACCTCAGAAGAAAAGTTTTGATTATGTATCCAGGCACACCTCCTTAAAGCAGCAACAGAAACAATGGCTCTAGACGCAGTATCTGCACAATCATACATACATACACCTTAAGACATCTTTAGATACTTGAGAAATGTCATAAACAGCAGAATGGAGATTATGCACTAACCTTAGTAGGAAGTGTAGTAGTTAGAAATCATAAAATGACTACACAAAAAAGAACAAACTTCCATATATGGGTCTGATAACTAGAAATTCTATACACCAAAGTGGAGTAAGAAAAATTCTCTTACCAAATCTGTCCAATATCTTCCCCTCCTTGTCCACAGGGGAAGGGTTGGAGGACACCAAGAGCCTTTCCCTGTTGGTCAAGATGTGGATATAGCTGCAGGGTCAGACATAAACTTATAAAATTGCTTGTTAGCTTGAGAAACTGTATAAAGTTTTTGGGGACTGAAGGCTGTGAATCAGAGTGGTTACAGACAGCATTACATACATCATCTAAGGCTGGCACTAAAGTAAGAATAGGCATAGAATAAGGTATAGCAACTTGTAACAAATAATAACTCCACAATTTGGGGAAAATATCCATTTGTTCCCATAAAAACACCTCATTCATCCTGATTATAGTCTGAGAAAAGGAAAATTCTTCCAAAGGAGGTTGTTAGAACCAAGATTTCTCTGACTGTGAGATTTGGGCTTGGGAATCTTCAGGAAAACAAGCCCTGTCATTGTCAATGTCAGATTCCTCTCACAAGTTTTCCTCAGGAATGTTTCTACTGACCTGAACTACAGGTATTGTATTCTGAACACCAGGTATAACTGTCTGCAAAATGTTTGGCTAAAGAAAGAAAATATTTTTAATAGACGCCATGTTGTCTTTTGAACTATGTTTAACGTTTTGCTTTTATCTCACAGTTATCCTTGGTGACTGACAAGGAGAAGGAACTTCTGCTCCTTCAAAAGGAATCTTCCTCCAGCCACATCCAGAAGCATCCAATGGTATGTCTGTGCACCCCAGAAGAGGTAGATATTTCATGACCAGTTTGGACACTGGAACAGCCAAGGAAGACATGGCTGTCCCTGGCTCATGCTAGCTGAAAAGACTATGGAAGTCAGAAAGGTGAGTGGTCACAGGAATATCTGCTGGCCACTAAAGACTCACCCACCATCAGCTGAGGAGAAGACTGATCATGTAGATTCAGCAAGGGATCTTTTGTAAGTTGTTTTTCCCCCTAGGAACTACAGAAGTTGAACCAACAGGAACTGGCTGAGTATCCATGCTGTAACCCAGAAGGATGCTTCAGATTTGAAAAGATCACTGGAACAAGCTGGTTGGAAGGTACATTGTCAAATAGGTTGCAAAAACAGCACACTTACACTTTTACACACATACAAACTTTGCCAAATATTGCAGTGCATAAGCAGTGCACTAAATTCCTGTCAGAAATCCATCCAGAGAAAATTTAGTCTGACAAAAAAAAAACAGCAGGTAAGTTGTCACAGAGTGAAAGCAAGCACTACATAACATGCAGTCATCCCTGCCTAACTAGAGCACTTCACCATACCAAACAACTTAAAGAATGTAAAGTTTAAATAGGCATTACATTTTAGTCAGCTAATCAGCCCCAAATTAGCCAAAGCTAAAACTATATTTCCTGCAGAAAACTCCTGATATTAGAAAAATACCAGGTTTCTTAAATGGTTGGAACTGCAAAAATAAAGAAATAAAAGTAAATAGTATATATATATATATATATATATATATATATATATATATATATATATATAGATGTGGGTCTACTTCAGTAGCCCGACTGTTTACTTACCCGACACCCAGTTGCCGAAAATGAGAAGACCGACATCTTCACAAGACCGACATCTGGAAAACTGATGTTTTACGCGAGGTAAGTAACTGCTTGGCCATCCCAATTAAAGTAACTAAACTAAGCAAAACTAAACCCACCGATATGGGGGCTTCATCTCCCACACACCCCCACTCCCCTAAGTATACCATCTCTGAGATGCACTACCACGGGGGGTAATGGTCAAAGTTCAACAGGATGGTCAAGCACTTACTTAACTCATGTGAAACATCAGTCTTCTGGATGTGGTTCTTGTGAAGGTGTCGGTATTCTCATCTCGTGCAACTGGGTGTTGGGTAAGTAAGCGGTCAGTCTACTGAAGTAGATCCATATCTATCTATCTATCTATCTATATATATATATATATATATATATATATATGTCTACCTGAAAACATCACAACCCACAATATTAAAGTCCAACTTGTCAAGAAAGAAGCACGAAACTTCACTTCAGCGAACGACCAGATTGTGGAATCCATTTCCGCAGTAAGTAGCTTTTCCCAATTGTAGTGCTATCTTGGAGTTAGTATATTTAGTTAAGGGGGTGTGGGGGGCATAGCCCCCTACCTGGGTGGGCTGGTTATGGTACAGTTTCGTTTTCATTAGTTGTGGGATGAGTGGTTACTTGGGAATGAATTCGATGATCTGGTCATTTGCTGAAGACAGGATTCAATGATTTTGTCTCGATAACATATTGCACTTAAGTTACCTGGCACTTGCTCACTAAAGCAATTATATAAGTCAGCACTAAAAATTAAAAGCACTACACCCTCACTCCCCACTGGCCCTGGTTTTCAATTATTAAGGAATTCCCAATATTATTCTAGCATGTCCAAAGGTGAGTTGTCAATCTCCTCTCCGGTCCAGCTGGTGAATCTGGGAATCTTGAGGCAATGTTACAACTGCCTCATGTACACAGACAACCCTCTCCTCCTCCCAACAAATTCCAACACATGTGAGAGATGCAACCATATAGCCAAACTGGAGGCTAAGCTCTCTCAACTCAGTACTGGCATAACCAGTCAGGAGGAGAAGGAAACCACACTCACTACAATTCCAGTCTCACATAGACCTACCACGACAGCAAACCAAACACATAATCACACAAAACATACTCGGAGGCTCTAAATAAAGATCTGCCGAAGCAGCAGAGACCTCCAAAGCAGACACCCAAGCAGCTGCTACCCCAAAACAAAACACGTGCAACACATATCTCACAAAGCCAGTGTGCCGAACAGTCACAGCCCTTAAGACTAAACAACACACCTGATACACTTGTAACAGGTGACTCTATCGTCAGGCACACTGACGTCCCGCTCACCAGGCTGAACAAGGAGAGGGTCATGGTGAGCAGCCTGTCGGGCGCTAGGATCCGCCACATAACACAAGCACTCAGGTCACTCCAAGGCAAGTACAAATATGACTCAGTTATTGTCCATGCTGGTGTGAATGACCTGAGACGTACCTCCCTAGACTACATGAAAAGAGACATAAAGGAGCTCTCTGAGCAAGTAGCCCAGGCCGGTATGACCCTGACCTTGAGTAGCATCTTACCCTCACCAAGAATGATGCCACAGTATGAAGACAAGATGATCAATTTCAACATTTGGCTTAAGTACTGGTGTCATTCAAAAGGGATCCAATGCCTGTCAGCTTGGGATGATATGCTTGACAAGCCACGATGCTTCACTAGGGACGGCTTGCACCTGTCACCCTTGGGCTTTCGGATATTGGCAAAGGCTCTTGCTACCCCCATAGTGCCTTTTTTAGGCAAGGCTCAAAAGACAAACCCACCTCCATAGGTATCACAAGGGATAAGAAACTAAGAGTAATGCCACTCAATGCCAGAAGTCTAAACCTCAAGATGCACGCACTCGAAACTCTCCTTAGCATGGAGAACATCGATATCTGTGCAGTAACAGAAACCTGGTTCAGGGCTCCCGAGAGCACCCCAGCACTACCAGGTTATACCTCATACCATGCTTTTCGGCCCCAAAACTTGGACCGAACCACAAAAGGAGGGGGTATCGATATTCATCAAAGATACCCACACCTCCAGGTTGGTGGCAAAGCACGAAGCATCAGAGACTATCCATGTGCAACTAACAGTGGGTAAAATTGCCTTCCAGTTTATAGCCTGCTACAGACCACCCTCCCAAACCCAGGAACCCCACTCGGCCTTCCTGAGAACACTGAAAAATATGAAGGTCTCTCCAAACACCATTATATTGGGCGACTTCAACTACCCAAACATAGACTGGGAGCATTACTCTAGCTCCAACACCCTAGCCCAAAGGTTCCTAGAATTTATAAACTCAAATGCTATGGAACAACTTGTTACCACTCCCACAAGAGGGGAAAACATACTGGACCTGATCATTACCAACATGGGGACTCTATGCTCCAGACCAGAAGTGTATCCCTCACTGGTAAGATCAGACCATAAACTAATCTCACTGGATATTCACATCCTGATCCCACCCCCTGCCCAGAAAACCACAGTGAAAAACTTCTCTAAAGCAAATTTCACACTCCTCAAAACTGAGGTGGAATCCTTCAAAGCCCCCGGGCCTGTGGAAAATACAGCCCAGACCGCAGAATCCTTTATAAACGCATTCTATGAATACCTTCAGGAATGCATGGATCATACGATCCCAAATAAAACCAAGACCCAATCCTTCAAAGGCAGACGTCCTGTCTGGTGGACCCCAGCCATAAACAAACTATACAATAGAAGGAGGAAGCTACTAAATGATAGAGCAAAATCCCAAAAAGGGAAGGCATCACTGATCAGTATAAGCAAAAAACTACTGGCACACATAAAATTGTCTAAGGCCAGCTTCGAGAGAAAAATTGCACAGGACACTAAGGATAATCACAAGGCTTTCTTTAGTTATGTTAGGAACCTGGGTGGTAATTCCCAGATATGCTCAGAATTAGTCCAAAATGACAAAAAATACACCAAACCCACAGACATTGCCAACATCCTAGCTGACAGGTTCAGCGCAAACCTCCCCCCCCTCCCCACCAAAAGGGCAAATATCTATCCGAGCAGAGTGCTGCCCCCCTGACATCTCAGATGCTCAGGTAAGAGCCGCCCTCTCCAAAGCAAAAAACACAGCATCAATGGGACCAGACGGTGTCCCGGGCTGTGTCCTTCATGAACTCCAAGAAGAGCTAAATCCAAACATAAAACTACTGTTCAATCTCAGCCTTACTACAGGATATGTGCCCAAAGAGTGGCGTACAGCAACAGTGGTCCCTCTTCATAAAGGGGGTGCCTCAACGGATCCTGGAAACTATCACCCCATAAGCCTGACTAGCTTGGTCTGCAAAGCTATGTAAAGGATCATCATGGACCTCATAAATAAAGATATTGGGGACCTACAGACACTGGATCCTACCCAGTTCGGCTTTGTTAAGGGCAGATCCTGCCTCTTAAACCTGGTTGATTTCTTTGAAACAGTCACCAAGGCCATTGACGAGGGGAAGGTGGTCCACACAGCCTACCTGGACCTTGCAAAAGCCTTCGATACAATACCACACTTGGGCATTATAGATAAGCTCACCAGCTTAAATATAAACCCCTATGTCACTAGATGGATTGCAAATTGGCTCAAGGACAGAACCCACATGGTTAGAATTGCTGGAGCCATGTCAGACTCCAAACCAGTTACAAGTGGTGTCCCACAAGGCTCAGTCCTGGGACTTCTCTTGTTCGGTATATATTTCTCGGAGGTATAGGCCAACATGGAAGGACTGTGGCTGACAACGTTTGCAGATGACTGCAAATTGGGCGCCATAATCGACTCTCCAGCCGACACAAGCATCCTCCAAAAGGGCCTCATAGAAACAGACAACTGGTGCCAGAGCCATGGCCTCAAGCTAAATGCCAAAAAGTGTATAGTCATCCCCTTTGGCAAAAACAAAGTGCCCACAAATTACCACATAGGTGGTAATCCATTAAGTACAGAAGAAGTAATTAGGGACCTGGGGACCCAAGTTGATAGCAATCTCTCATTTGACAACCACGTGGCCAAAGTGGTAAGAAAAACATTTTATATAGCCCACCTAATCATGAAGGGATTCACATCTAGATCAGGGAGGTCATCGTGCCTCTTTACTCATCCCTCATCAGGCCCATAATTGAGTACAATGCCCCTTTTGGGATGTACCTTACCAGACACCTGCAGCAACTGGAAAGACCCCAAAAGTACCTCAACAAGAGGATCAAAGGGCTCAAACAGATGCCATATGCTGCCCGGTTAAAGAAACTCCAGCTCTACTCAGTGGCATACCGCCTGTTCAGAGGCGATCTGTGCCTGACATATAAAGCCATGTCCAACCCGGAATTAATGGACATGCTGCACCTCAGAAAATCCAAATCCCATCGAGCTACGTGCTCGAGAGACTTGAACCTCAGCACTGAAATAAATAGGACATGCTGGAGGGACAGATTCATAACCCAGAGGCTCCCTTCACTCTGGAATAAAATCCCAGTCCAGGTTAGGCAGAGTCCCTCAATGACTCTCTTCAAGAGGATTCTTGATGAGTGGATGGGAGATCGTAGGTTTACCCCGGGTATCACTTCTGTGTCACTGTTAGACAGAGGCACAGTATACTAACCTCGAAAAAGGGCATAGCAAAATAAATTTAAAATGGGTGGCGAAAGCCAAACACATTCTGGCTAGGCTTATAAATGCCCTAGGGCAGATAGCCTAGTATGAACCTATGAACCTATGATATGAGATTCGATATTGTTGGCATTCGATGTTATGAAGTAGACCCATATACACACACATATATATATATATATATATATATATATATATATATATATATATATATACATACACATGTGTGTGTGTGTGTAAATGTTCCTGATTGGAAAGGTTCCCCAAAGCGGACTTATCTGCCAGAAAGGAGCTGAAAGACAGCTGAGTGGCTTCTTTTTTGAGGTGGCAAAAAAGTGCTGAAGATTTTCCATACTGATTGTTGGTTTTCTCTCTTCAGGGCTGACCAATCATCGAGCACAGTAGAAGTCTGTGAAACAGCCAGAAATTTTGGAAGCTGGGCAGTTGTTCTATCTTGGGAAGACAGAGCTCATATAGCCTAAAGGCTACTGCAAGAAGTGGGAATGATGAGCATCTGGAGTCTGGAATTCCTAGGAGGACTAATATAGCAAAATCAGTTCTGGCACTAGAGGAAGCATCAAATTTATAGTATTTTGTTAAAGCATGTGTAGAAGTCCAAGTGGTTTTCCTAGAATGGACCATTGAAAAAGACACCAAATGAAGCAGCAGCTGTGATAGAGTAAGCTTTGATCTGGCCTGAAAGGAATTTCCATTGAAAACAATAACAAAAAGGTACCGCCAGGGTTATTCATTTCAGTATCGTCTGTTTTGAGACAGGCTAACCCAGCTTCTTACCCTGACAGGAGATAAAGTGCTGACTGAATTTTCCATTAGCTTTAGTCTTTTCCTGAACAGAATCTGAGCAGTCAGCGTACCTCAGTCTAATGCAACATTATGTTCCAGTTTTCTGAGGGTTTGGGATTAACAAAGGCAATAAGGTAAGTAAATTAATAGACTGATTAAAAAATACACTGACAACTATTAATATAAATGCGGAATTTGTCATAAGGGATACCATGTCTTTGTGAAAAAAATCAGAAAAGGAGGGGAAGGCATTAGGGCTTGTAGTTTTGAAACTCTTTTAGTTGAAGTCACCGCCATGAAGAAGTCTGTCTTCCATGTGCAAAATTTTAAAGAAGTGGAAGAAGATGGTTCTAAAGGAGAAAAACTGTATTTTTCCAAGACATAATTCAGATCCTGAGGAGGAGGAATGTTTTCTGATAAGAAAGATGCATTTTAGAAATTATTTGACCTCAAAATGAGCAAAGAGAGGTGGATCCATAGCTAATGAGGTGGTGCTGGCTAACAGATAAGTTTTTCTAGAATAATTTGCAAGACCGCCACTGAGAAGCTTACACAGATAAGAAAGAATAGTAAGAATATCCACTTTATAAGGGTCCTGATCTTTCTTTTGACAACAGACTGAATATCTCTTCAATTTGGAATAAAAAAATATTTTAGCAGGTCTCTATCCGCCTGAAATACCTATAGCAAATTCTCTGAAAAAAGATGCTTCAAATGAATTAAAATCCTGTCATCCAGACTGTTAAGCTTATTGTTCTAAGTGTGGATATATGAGAGAGCCCTTCTGTTGTTTTGTTTTAAGGTTTCTGTTCAGTTGGAGTTTTAAGAGGTCTTGACTACGGTCAGTTAAAAAAAAGTTACCAAAGAATCCCTTTGCAATTGTGAATAGTATCAGTTAATTAGTGGGAGAAGCTGAGAAACAGCATTGCTCTTTTATTTAGAAATATCTGTAGTTATAAGTGTTTGTGTGGTCTGCATTGTTCTAAATATCACTCATCTATGCATTTACATTTGATTTGAAGTTCTTTATTTTAGGTTTGATCACTTCTGTTGTGTATCTTTTCTAGTATTACATTTGTTTTGTTTTAAGTTTTCTGTTATGTTGGAGTCTTAAGAGGTTTGGTAGCTTTTGAGTTGCACCCTTACTATAAATCTCATTTTGTACACTCCTCCCAGTCCCATCTCATCAGCGTATTCTATTGAGTAGAGAGAGAGATCATTTGGGAAGGCCCACCCCCTTAGTTTCTCAACCTTGAATTAGCATGTTTCATCCCTTCCCACTTAACCTAAAAAAATGCAATTTATTTAACAGCTTTTACTGTATTTGTGTTTTGTCCTATTTTGTTTTTGCTGCTTGCTCTTAAAAGTACTCAATTGCACTTATTCTGCTGCATTTATTACTGCTTGTTAGTAGCCTGATTAAATTGTAACTGTTATTTTAAGCCTTTTTTTAAGCACTTGGGCTTCAGGCCAATTGTTTTACATTAAGAAGGTTTGTGGTCTACACTCTTGTGGCAGGAGAGGTAGCCTATATCCTTCTAAGTTGGGAATTGCTGGCTGAAGGCTTAGTGTCTGTTATTCAAAAGTGTCTTAGTTCTGGTTTAAGCACTTGGGTTTCAGGCCTGTTATTTTACATTAAGAAGGTCTGTGGTCTGCACTCTTGTGGGAGGAGAGAGTAGATTCTGCCCTTCTGAGCTGGGAATTGCTGGTTGAAGGTTTATTGTGCCTGCTTATTTGAACTGTTTCTTTCTGAAATTGGTGCACCTTGTTAGCTGTAGCATAGACTATATGTGAGAGATGCAATCACATTAAGAACCTAGAATCCTTGATGTCTCACTCGTAAGCCAGTACATCTGGTACTGAAAAGGTTGCCTGCACAAACCCAAACACCATACCTCTAACACCACCCACACCTGTACAGCACACTCCTACATATGTGGGGGTTCTCAACAAAAACATACCTAAACAAGAGAGACCTCTGAAGCAAAAACACACAGACATATCACAACCCACAGCACCAAGCATCACACATAGTACACAGGTCTGTGTCTCACAGCCTCTAAGGCCTAGCCACAAACCCAACAAACTAGTAATAGGAGACTCTATTGTGAGACACACAGATGTGCCCCTCACCAGACTAGACAAGGAGAAAGCCATGGTAAGTTGCTTGCCAGGTGCTAGAATTCATGATATCATGCATGCACTCAAGTCTCTTCACAACAGGTACTGTTATGACTCTGTCATAGTCCATGTTGGTGTGAATTATGTGTTCCAGACTGGTATGTCCCTAGCTACAGACCAGCAGCCATGACTCAGGATGCCCATTCCACCTATCTGGACTTACTTGAGTCCATCAAGATTCAATCCTCTACCCTTATCCTGGGTGACTTTAACTACCCAACCATAGAGTTGAAGACATATTCTAGCCCAAACATGAATACCCAGCGATTCCTCGACTTTGTCAATGCCAATGCATTGAATCAGCTTGTCTACACTCCTACAAGAGGAGAAAATATCCTAGATCTGGTCCAAACCAACATGAGTTGCCACTGCAGCACCCCTACAGTGTCATCCTCCTTGGTAAGATCCAACCATAAAGCAATCACTTTTAAAGTCACCATCTCCCCTGCCCCCGCCCCATTGTCAGGGTCAAATGAAAAAACATTTCCAAATCTGACTGCAATCTCCTCAGAGCAGGTATAAACAGTGTAACAACCATCATCCCTTCAGATTGAACTAGCACTAATGTGCAAGCCTACACCAAAAAGCTATATGAGCACTTACATAGCTGTATGGACTCAGCAATACCTGACAGGACCAAATCTTCTTCCTCAAGGAAGAGTAAACCTGTCTGGTGGACAGCAGCAATAAACAAACTCTATAATAAAAGGAAAAAATTGCTGTCCAAGACCAAGAAGGAGGAAGGTGCCAAGTTGGAAGCAATCTCTCCTTTGTCTGAACAAGCAAATAAGGTCACTGGTGAAATCCTCTAAGGATAACTTCGAGTCCCAATTGGCCTCATTCACTAAGGGCAATCACAAGGCTTTATTCACATATGTCCACAATCTCAAAGGTAATACCTAAATCTGCTATGAACTGGTGGTCAATAACGCCACATACACAAATGCCATAGATATAGCCAACATGCTGGTAGACAGGTTCAGTGAAAACTTCACCCCCCTGTCCCCCTCCCATCAGTAAACCAGGACATCTCCAGCACCTGCTCCCCTCCGCTCATCACCAGGGAGCAGGTCCTTAATTCCCTCTCAAAGGCATAAAATACAGTCTCCATGGGATCCGATAACATCCCTGGCTGTATCCTACATGAACTCAGGCATGAGCTGTCAGTGCCATTAGATACCCTATTCAACTAAAGCCTGAGCATCTGCTTCATCCCAGCTGAATGGAGGACAGCCACAAAGGTGGAGTGTCCACTACCCAGGCAATTATAGGCCCATCAGCCTAACTAGCCTTATCTGCAAGGCCATGGAATGCACTATCATTGACCTTATAAACAAGGACACTGGCAACCTCCAAATGCTTGACCCCACACAGTTTGGTTTGTCAAAGGGCGATCATGCCTGTTAAACTTGGTCAATTTCTTCAAAACAGTTACCAAAGCCATGGAAGAGGGGAAGATGGTGCACACCGCCTACCTTCTTGACCTAGCCAAAGCCTTTGACACTATTCCCCACTTGGGCATAATAGATAAACTCTCCCAGCTAGGCATCAACACGTATGTTACCAGATGGGTAACAAACTGGCTCACTGATAGAACTCACTCAGTCAAAGTAGGGGAAGCCACCTCTAGTAGTAGATCCATAACAAGTGGTGTACCCCAAGAATTGGTCTTGGGGCCTCTACTGTTTGGGATATACTTTTCTGAGGTGCAAGCCCAAACCAGTGCTCTGTGGCTGACCAAGTTTGCAGATGACTGCAAGCTGGGTGCTGTCTTAAATTCCCTAGTGATGTGAACATCCTCTAAGAGGGCCTTACCCAAACTAATGACTGATGCCAGCAGCATGGCCTCAAATTGAATGCCAAGAAATGCATCATTATCCCCTTTGGAGAAAATGGCATCCCCACTAATTATCACATTAATAACAATGTACTAAGCACGCAATCAGTCATGAGGAACTTGGGCACCCAGGTTGATAGCAACCTCACTTTTGACCACTACGTTGCCGCTGTTGTATGTAAGGGTTTCTACAGGGCCCACCTCATAAATAACAGTATTTCATCCAGGAACAAGGAGGTCATAACATCCCTGTACTACTCCCTTATCAGAACCATTATTGAGTACAATGCCCCCTTTGGCATGTACCTTGCCAAGCACATGCAGCAGTTGGAGAGACCAAAGAGGTTCCTGACCAGGAAAATCCAGGGTCTCAAACACCTATCCTACACAGATAGGCTAAAAGCCCTGTCTCATACACACTACTCAGAGGTGACCTGTGTCTGGCATACAAGGCCATCTCATACCCAGCCTTGATGGAGTTGCTGCATATCCTTTTGACAAACTCTACTCAAGCAAACCGCATGCAAGGCCATAACCTGGTCTGTAACATCAATAGAACTTGTTGGCGGGAGAGATTTGTGTCCCAAAAACTCCCCCATTTGTGGACTAGACTCCCTTTCCATATCAAGCAGAGTACCTCTCTAGCCCTCTTTAAGAGGAACCTGGATGACTGGATGGGAAACAGAAAATACACCCTGGGATCCCACTTGTGTCCCTGCTGGACAGGGGAAACAGGAGCTGACTTTGAGGGAACATAGGTGAAATTCTTGGCTACGCTTATAAGGGCCTCCGGGCCAATAGCCTAGCATCATCCTATGAACCTATGAATGTGAGAACCGGTCTTGTTTTGGGGGGATATTCCTTTGGAATTTAGGAATTGGTGAAAGAAAAATCTGTTTAAAGTCCTGTATTATCTTACCTCTCTTCTGAAGATTATTAAATATTTATGCAGCAGCTGGACCAAAGAGATCATGTCTTTCTAAAGGCACATTTAACAACTTGAATTTAACTTCCTGGAGAAAGGTATTAGTAGAAGGAGGAAGTTTTGATATTTTGTCAGACTCAGAAATGACAGCTCTATGTGAAAGTGTTTTTTTATACAAAAAGTTGTACATATCAAGCACCTTGCAGTACTATCTGATTTCTTTAGAGGGATTGGTGGTTGAGACTCGGGATTAAGGCCAGATATCAAAAAGGTGTCCTGTAGCACTTCCAAAACAAGATAGTTTCTGCTAGATACCTGCTTTCCTTCCCACTGAAAATGATGCATACTTTTTAATAGAGTGAACCAAAAGACAGTTCCTGTATAGGGGAATCAAAGGAAAAAGAATACTTATCCTTATATTCATATCTTGCAGGGGAATTCATTTGAGAAGAGTCTGCCAGAGGTTCTACTGTAGAATCTGAATCTTCAGTCTCAAAAGATGTATCCATGTCTCTTTTGATGAGAGGATGAGGCAATAGGAAGAGAAAAAGAAGGAGATTTTACGACATAATAGCCTCACAAAGACCATGAGAAAAATCATACCATTCATTCTATGGTTCAACAGGAAAAGAAGCAGCTGAAGAAAAAGCAGGGTTGGTCTTTGATGTTTTCTTCTTAGGAGTATCAGCAAAGATAGAACAAAGAAGATCACAAAGTTACAAAGACATGCTTCTGGAGCATTTCTTCCCAGGCCTCTGCTGAAAATTGGCTTGTTCCAAGTCAGATTTTCCCAGTTAACAAATGTTAAATAAATAAATAAATAAATAATCAGATCCCTGAAGTACTTTGATGAGAGCACCCAGTATTTCCTTATGAACAAAGATCTGTGATATGCCTTCAAGTCCCTCAGAAATAATTAGACAAGACTCTCCTTGCACAGCCCTACTGGCCATCTGATGTGTTGTAGAGGATGTGCTGTCAAGCTATGCCTCATTGACCTCTAATGGGGGTTGCAAAAGTGGGACTAGCAGCAGAACCTAGGTGGTCCAGGGGTTTATCATGTGCCACAATAGAGATATCTGAGTCTGACTGGATATCAGAAGTTTCCAGAGGCTTAGACTTCCTTAGCTTTTTTTTTATGGTGGCTATTTAGGGATAACCACTAGGGGTCTATATTATAACAGCAAATGCCTAAAATAGTGAACCCTGTATAACTGGCCCAAAAAAATGAAAACACAAAATTCCAAACAAACGGAACAGTGAGTTTTTTTTCCCAGGGGAAAAAATCGCTGGTCCGCAAACAAAAAACAAAAAAAACACACAAATGAAATAAAGTGGGGGGCTTCGCCCCACACCTCCCTACTTAAATATACCAACCCCGAGATTGCACCACAGTGGAGGAAACAGCAAAGTCCCAAAAACAGACCAGTGATTTGTTTCCCTGGGAAAAAAATAGCTGTTTCATGTCTTCGGGATTTTGCCGTTTTGACATTTAGCTGTCGATTAAGCAGCGCCCGCTATATTAACCGTTCACTTAATAGGGAAACACCACTAGATAAGTGTGAGAGCCCATCCTACCTTAAACTAATTATTTTAGTCTCTGCTCATCTAATTAAATTTCAAAAGAGGCTAAACAGTTTCGAATGGTTTTAGGGGCAAACGTTTTACAAATTAGACTTAGGCAAAAAAGACATTTAGTATGTTAGTCTCTGTATGAAATCTGTCTGCTGCAGTCACATTTGCCCCTCCTAGCTGACATGGAAAAGAGTAATGTTTAGACAAAATTTCAATAGAAAAAGAGATGATCCTCAGCAGGGATACTTATCTCCCCACATGTATGGCACCAGCACAAGCTATGCAGCTGACCGACCAAATTGGCAGACAAAGTCTCTCTCTCTTTGGCTGGTGGCAAGAAAGTTCTGAGATACTTTGCATCTACACAGCCCTTATCTACAAGCATACAATCTTTGCACCTGGGTCAAGACTCAGATGTTTGGCACATTAGGAAGGTGCCCAAGCTTTGTATATTAGCAGGCACTCCCCATATGTTAGCGATACTGCGACAGTGATCAAATGAAGGACAATAGCATCTCTATTACTCCTGCTAACAGTCATTTAGCATTTCTGGAAGAATCTAGAAATCGCTGTGGAAAAACATGCATATTGACATTGCCTCTGACATTATTAATTTTTTAGGGACCATGCACATCTTTACACAGACCCTCACAGATATTCATGCTGTCTTTCCTGTTGTTTTTCATACTTTCCTTTTAAGCAGCATTAGCATCCCTAGGTTTGTAATCAGAAGCAGATATGCCACTGCCTGCATGCACAAATCTGCAAACCATTCTGTAACTCCTATGTATGAATCCTCTTAATCATACCGAGTATCTCTGAAGCATTACAATTCAGTATATTTGGTTGCTTAACTGGTTATCCAAGGCTACTACCTGGAATATTAGCATGCATCTTCTGCACTTATGCTCATAAATTTGCAAAATCTGACCCTGTGGCTTTAGTTTGTAATCTACATACAGTACTGCCATGAAGATTTATATAAAATACCACATAGTTTCAGTGATTTAAAAGAAGCTTGACACTAATTGCAATATCATGCTTAAATGTAATATTCTTGTCTTTAATCATAAGCTTTTCTAACCAAAAAATCAACAGTCTCAACAATCTTCATTGGTGATGTTTGTACTGCATTCACAATATTTCCTTCAACTCTTTCTACAGATATTTGTTTTTTTTCTCAACTGCCTCTAAATCTTACTGCATCAATTGATTTCATCGTTTACTTTTTGTGAAACAGGTCCAACCTCCACACAATCCACACATATGATTAATCACACTATAAAAGTACTTTCTCATGCCTGTAGCTGGATTACTTACACTGGGTGCGATGTTTGACTACAATCATTTATTACTAGGCATCAGCTTCAATGTAATACAAACATTACTAATAACATTTTTATTTGTATTTATGTTATTCATTTTACATTTTATTTTCCCTTCATGTTCACTCAGATATTTTATTATGCATACTTCGACTTCCTTGATTATGCCTTAAGTTAGTTTGTTCTGCATGCAACTCATACTTTAACAAGTACCACATCTTCTTTTCTTAATAACCTACCTTGGAATTGATCACTTTTGCTCCCACAGGACCTTTCTGATTGACACCCAGCTATCCCATTCATTCTGGTTCCATGGCAACCAGGCACTCTTGGGCTGAATGAGAGCTCTATGGTCTATTCATTCCCAACTGAGAATCCCAATCAACTCATCATTCAGTGGCAAGAGTTGGGAGGCAGGGAGTGGGCCAGCTTTTTGGTTATGATGGTGGTCTAAACCCACTCCACCATTGGAAGCACCCCTCTTCTCTTCAGTGACTCTTCTGAGTCTGTTATTGCAATCCCCAGAGGGGAAGCATCTCCACTGGATAGCATCAAGTGCTTTCACTAGATGTCACTCTACATGGCGCAATGATGTCTCCCTCTTCCCAAGATAGGTTAGGCGAGTCAGCAGTAGCTGCTCACTCCAATCTTCCCTGGGCAGGTCCTACAGGCACCCAAGTTGCTAATCAAACTTTGGTTGCTGCAACGTAGTCAGGATTTTCACTCTCCATGCCACAGAGTTGGCTTTGACTTGATAATTTCTGATACCGTACCACACACAATTCTATCTCATATCAGTAAATCATGAAAGCCTGTGAACTCACAGGGTGGTATTCAAAAATAGTGCAGTATGTTATGTGAAATAATGTGGGTAGTGGTAACATGCAGAGGGGTGTGAATGCAGTCACATGTAAAGAAATTGTACTACTGGGAAAATATCTCATTATGCATTGCATGCAAATAACCACAAAATAAAATGCTAAAGACTGTAAACATGGAAACAAGAGTTATCTTTTATGAAAATGATGAGAACTCAAATTGGAGAGTAATTCAGAAATGAAAATTAATGAGATGAGCTGTTGCAATCAGGTATTCTGATTTCCAGAGAAGTTTGCCAGTGGCTAGGATACTGTCATCTCTATGACAGTGACATTTTTGACTAGTGCCATGTCAAAAGAGACACAATGCAGGAGTCAGTAGACGTGCCACACCCATATGAAATCATGGGGGATGTGTGAAATGCCTTCTTCAGCAGAGACTAAGTTCTGTGTAGCATTAACCATCTTTGTTATGGGGAGTTTGCATGGTCCAAAAAGGGACACAACAGGAATCTTGCAAGCATGGTCCTAATGAATCCTACATCATTTCCTTGACATGATGCTACAAAATGTGGAGGAATATATTTACCATGGTGTGCAGGTTGTTGATGTTGCATCCCCAGTTTACCTGGAGGACAAATATGTGGTTGTTTTCATATAAGAATAGCAGTTACTTCAGTGAGGCTGTGTCCTACAGTACTAGCACATGTTGTCTAATAACTGGTACATCCCTTGCAGATATCCATGCTTTGGTCACCAGTCCGGCCTCCACATCCAAGACACTGTCAGCTATGAGGGCTTTGTCACATTCCTCAGACACAGGTGCCAAGAACTCCTCCAACTTGAATAGACTCCTCAATTTTGATGCCTGTCCCCCCACCAGCCAACTTGTCTCTGTTGATTTTCTGTGCCTTGGTTTTTGCATGCATTGTCATATTGTCACCCTGCAAAGCAGCTATGGTAATTTCATGCAACAGAATTTGCATCCTGCACCAGTCTCTGTCACAAGAAGGCTTTATTTGCTTTGCCCTTCTCAAGGTTTCTCCATATGTGCATAAGGCCTGTAGTAGCACCACTGTCTCTGATGAACTTTTTCAAGTCATGGATGTTCCTTCAGTCATATTGTAATACATGTACACCTGTGGGTACAAATGCAAATTAGTCTATGTCTACTGATACGGATCCCCAGACCCAGTCAGTGATTACATGCCAAACTGCTGCCATTCATTCAACATGCAGACTGTATACCATAGTGTGACAGCACTGGGCATGCTACTGGATATGCTACTATAGTGTGGCATGTACTGAACACAGGCTGGGGCCAAATGACTGCAGGCCACACAGGCCCTGAAGCATATTCTGTAGGCAGTGCAGAAGTGGTATGCTGCAGTAAATCCTGCATAGCTGGATGTCTCTCACCTGACCTTTTACCATGCTTCATGTAACCTTCCTCCCAACTGCCTTCTGTCCTGCCATGTTCAACATGCTTCATTGCAATGCACTCCTGCAACACTACCAGCTCTACCACTTTGTACTGTGGTCCCTGTCAGTGTGGCCTCCCATAATAGATTTGCAAACAGACCTGCCCTGTGCTCTGTACCCAGTCATTGTTCTCCAACACATGCCATTACCCTTTCCTGCATACTGGTGTAGCAACCCTGTGGCAGTTACTGTCCCTGTTGTCTCTATACCCACATGTGCTCACTGCAGTCCTTGAAAACATTGCCTATGATGCTGCACGTAGATTGTCTATATGGTTCTAAAATCTCTGTAATCCATTATATAGTAATCCCTAGATTGCTTATCATAAAGTGGTCTCCAGCACAATGGTGACCATGATTTTTATTATGTTAAAATGGGCCTTATAGTACTGTTAAATTATGTTAATGAAGTGATTTTTGCATAGTTGTTTCTGAATCTCAGCTGTAATATGATTCGATACCAGCCCTAGTGCATGCTATGATGCTTATGTCTGTCCATTCCCAGGCTTGCAGGGCACATATGCCGAGATTAAGTGCATGGCTATTGTGATGGCTGATCATGTAACTTTTCATCACATCTTGCAATTAAGGAAAGTGGCCATGGTACTGTGAGCTGCACCGTGCTACTGTATGAATGGCCAAGCTACTGTCCAATAGCATCAAGTTACTACGAAACCCGGCCATGATATTTTTTACTGGCATTGATCTCCTGTACATCTGCATAGCATTGCCATGCTATCACAGATACACAATGTCTGATGTTGAACACATCTGGCCCTGTCTACCAGGCTACCATTTTTCTCCTGATGCAGACCTGTAGACTAGAAACTGTCACTTCAGGGACTGAGCTTGGCAGAGCTTCTGCTTGGAGCAGCAGGGAACACCTGTTGAGTAATTCAATTGTGAGGTCCCACATTACAAGACAGATGCTAACAGCAGCTTGGCATGAATTGAGTGATCCTAGTACTGGTGCCATGCAGACTTTGTCTGCCAACTGGGATGAAGATGTTAGGGAGAAACAACTTCCTTATCTTTGTAAGTAGTTGTTTATACATGGGCACTGTGTGTGAGACCTAGTACTTGCAACTGTAGTTACCTTCACTTGTTAGGGATATGCAGCAGCCTGGGAGATCCATACAAATAGGGTGCTTGTCAGAGGAAACAGGAGAGTCATTCCAGATGGCAGGATACGTGTGATATATCACTAGCAAGTCTATAGTGTTTATATGATCATAGGAAGTTACTAGGCAATTGGCCTTGAGGCCTTTATAGGCCTAACCAAGAGTTTAGCCCATGTTTAGACAAGTCAGAACCCAATGCCCTGTCCAGCAGGGACACGGGTTGGATCCCATGGATGTATTTTCTGTTTCCCATGCAATTATCCAAGTTGCACTTAAAAAGAGGTAAAGAGGTACTCTGCTTGATGTGGAGAGGGAGTCTATTCCACAGATGGGGGAGTCTATGGGGCACAAATCTGTCCTGCCAACAAGTCCTATTGATGTCATAGACCAGGTTGAGGCTGAGTGTGTGGGTTACTTGAGTGAAGCTTGACTTGCGGATATGGAGCAGTCCCATCAAGGCAGGGTCCGAGATTGCCTTGTCTGCCAGACAGAGGTCAACTCTGAGGAGTCTGTATGAAACTAAGTACAAGGATAGGGCTTTTAGCCTATCTGTGTTTGGTAGATTTTTGAGGCCCTGGATTCTCCTAGTGAGGAACCTCTGTGGTCTCTCCAGCTGCTACATGTGTTTTGAGAGGTACATGCTGAACACAGTGTTGTACTCAATAATGGGCCTTATCAGGGAAGAATACAGGGATGTTATGACCTCCTTGTCCCTGGATGAGATACCCTTACTTATGATGTGGGTCATGTAGAAAGTTTTATGTACAATGGAAGCAACATGGTAGTCAAAAGTCAGGTTGCTAGCAACCTGGGTGCCCAAATCCCTCATGACTGATTGCATGCTTAGGACATTGTTATTAATGTGATAATTTGTGTGGATGTCACTCTCCCCAAAGGGGATGATGATGCATTTTTGGTATTCATCTTGAGGCCATGTTTCTGGCACCAGTCATTTGTTTCAATGAAACCTTCTTGGAGGATGTCCATATCACTAGGGGAATTGATGACAGTGCCCAGCTTGCAGTCATCTGCAAACTTGAGTGGCCATAGCCCACTGGTTTTGGCCTGCACCTCAGAAAAGTATATCCCAAGTAATAGAGGCCCCAAGACCGAACTCTGGGGTATACCGCTTGTTACGGGTCTAGTGCTCGAGGTGGCTTCCCCTATTTTGATTAGGTGGGTTCTATCAGTGATCCACTTAGCTACCCATCTGGTAACATACGGATTTATGCCTAGTTGAGAGAGTTTATCTGTTATGCTGGAGTGGGGAATAGTGGCGAAGGCTTTGTTACTAGTGTTCCGTACACTGTACTGAATGTGGTATATTTATTTCTGTTTTTTCTTTACCTAATTTTCTGTTTTATCACTGCTGTTTTATTCTCATCCTTTGACTTTTTTTCTGCAAAATTAGCTATGCTGCATGCAATGATGACGTGACAGTCAAAGCGTTCTGTACCTGTCATTATACCTGCCTTTGGATCCTTGTATTCCTCCAGCCTGCCTGACTGCAGAATGAGAAAGCTCACTGTCCAGATGGTGGCCTGTAGGCTCACCTCTGGGGAGGGGGGGTTTGAAGATTTTTCATCTGACACTGGTGCAGATGGGCCCTGTGCAGCTGGTGAGGACAGAGGTAGGCCAGAGGCTGGATGCCTGCACTGAAATCCTGGAGTGTCACCTTGTACAGCTGATTAAGCAGTAATCTGTCTGGACCCAAGCAATGTGCGGCTGGAGGAATCACCTGCCCTTTATGTCAGCAAACAAAGTAACTGACATCAGGACAAGTTTGCTTCTGGGCCAGGCTGACAGGGTCTCTATACTCCACTGTTTCACCCATTATTGTGTTCATCTTTCTTTTGCATTGCTCCTCATCCCGTTTGTCATCCAGTCCTCCCCATCATTACTTGTCTAACCTTTGTCAGTCCATTTCTATCCCTTGTGGCCTCACCCTTATGTGTAACCACCTCTCCCTGTCAGTCTTTATTACATACTTTTGCCCCAGTCACCATCACTATATGTTTTTTCTCCTTACTACTGTACCCCTCCACCCAGCTTAAAAAAACAGGCACCTATCTTCAAAAAAGGTATGCCTTTCTTTCCTCTCTACCTGTCCAAACTCAATTCCCTTCTGTGTGTTCCTCTACTTGCTATTCTCCATTTTTATCTTTATTACCTTCCACTTTCCATTTTATTTATACAAAGAAATCCCTTGGCAGTGTGCCAAAGTGCCCTTGTGTGGGCTATAGTCACTGCCCATGTTGTAGTTAAGATGCTTCATTGCAAATGTAAATGCACATAGTATAGGGCACTCAACCTCCTTGTCACTATCCCTTCAGGTCATGTGACCACAACAGCATGGTCTGTGTAGCAGTACAATTACTGCTATTAGCACAAATGTGATTCTATCTTTGGTCCTGCCTAAGGTATGCCAGTGCTCTGCCTGTACTTATGCGTCACTAATTAGCATCAGTCCATTTCACTCTAAATAATGCACATTATTTATCATTGTGTGACATCATTATGAACATTTTTGAATAGATCTTCATTCTGTATTCTATCTTTATCACATAATCCTCTGCCGACTCTCGAACCCTTTGCTTTTTACTAAAAATGAACTAGCTTATATAGGAGAGAGTCTTTTTTTGGCCACAATGCCTGAAATCTTTCTCTCAGTACAGCTGTCCTGTCTCTTTTCTCTTTTGTAAGCTGAAAGTCTTAAATACATGTATTTCTCTCTCACCTGTGACATGAAAGACCACTGCACATTGGACAATTTTTGGCTTCTTCTCGGTTCCACTCTCAGTGAGATGCAACTCCACTTTTCCAATTTTTCAAGCAAGGTGTACCTGCAGCTTCAGATATGTTTGTGGTTAAATGAAGACGTTTTGAGTCAAAAATGAAAAGCTGTAGCAATGTAGATTGTTAGTTCAGCACTACTGTAAATGAAATGGAAAAATGAATCTACTGTATGCAAGAGTAAATCTGAGACTGAAAATGAGAAAAAAGTTTTGTAGTTTATGCAAAAAGATTGTAATGTGACCTATTTCAATGTTAATTGTGTGAAAATGTAAAAAGCACAGATAATGTCGATTGGTTTTAGTAGCAAATAATGGAAAACAAGTCAGGCTGCTATTGCACCTGGATGGGATAATGTAGAGGCATCACTGAATAAAAGAAATCACCTGACAGACTGAAGAAAACTGATTCACAAGTTCTAAAACCCAGTGCTGTTTGGAAAAAAATATATTTAGTACTAAAAGTACTTCTACATTTGATATCATGTACCCAGTCTGACAACAAGTAGTATATGTATATGTATGTATATGTATATGTATGTGTATGTATGTGTGTGTGTGTGTGTGTGTGTGTGTGTGTGTGTGTGTGTGTGTGCATGTGTGTATCTATATGAATATGTATACAGTTACATGTTCATACTGTCAAAATGAATAAATTAAGAGGTGTTAGATATGATGCATAATCAACAACACGCTGAACTGCACTCTGACAGAGAAGTCACACTGTACACAGACTTGTATCTATCATTCAAGTAGCAGATGTATATGTACATGTATATGTATATGCATATGTATATGTGTTTTGTGTGTGTGTATATGTATGCGCATATGTATACAGTTACATGTACATACTGTCAAAATGAAGATATGAAGAGGTGTTACATATGATGCATAATCAACAACATACTGAACTGCACCCTGACAGAGAAGTCGCATGGTACTCAGACTTGTAACTCTCATTTAGAACCAGCTATGGTGCAGTGTCAGCTCAGCAACAGATTGCCCACTCACCTTTGGTGTTGGATGACTGGAAGGCTGTGAATTCTGTTTCCACTCCAAGTGTTTGGATTGCAAACAGTGCAGTGTAGCATGTGTTGGGGGAGCCCTTCACTCCTGAGTGTGTTGTCCTTTGGATGAGATGTTAAATTGATGCTCCATCTGCTTGAGTTGGATACAAAAGCTCCTATGGTACCTATCATAAAGAGTAGGGGAAGTTCCCTGATGCTCTGACCAAATTTTCCCTAGTAGTATAAATACCACCTCAGGTCTGTCCTGAAAAGATGCCACTGACCTAGTGGGACTAACCCAGTCAGCAAAGGATAAATAAATACAAATAAAATTAAAACTATAGCACCACTGTTAAATATGCATATGAAGACATATATCACATCTGTGTTTGCTCACGCCACAGAAGGAAGAGGACTTGACCCACCCCACAGAGGTTTCATACATATGGTTGAGAAGGACAATGCAGGGGCTGGGTGTCAACTGACAATATTAGAACTCAAGGATGCACCAGCTAGCAGGATTTCATAGACCTTCATTAGGCCCAGTGCTCTGCATCAGGCCATGTTTCTTAAGAATGCAATCTCCAGCTTGTCAAACCACCTGAAGTTGAGTTAATGAACTATAGACCCTGGCATGAGAAGCTTCCCTCCTCAGCTTTGGATACTGAGCCCTGCTGGAATGAGGGTGAGGCCTACGGGAGTTGAGGAAGGGTATTGTGAGCAATGTCCAGGTGACTCAAGATACTATTCCCATTGGTGGTGAGACAGGAGTGAGAGATAGCTGAAGGACTGGGAATGGACATGATACATGTTGGAGTGAGGTACACCCCAAGTGCAAAAATATAACCCTAGAGTGGAAGAGAGAATAAAAAATAATCACAGTCCCACTGAGGAAAGTCCCTGGCATTAGATTAATTGTTTTGATAATTATCTACTGACAAACTACAACACAATACTTCCATCTTACACTTTTTTTAAAAAAAACATGTTTATTAAGTCATCACAATTTAATCTGTAATATACATTAATAAAAAAGAAAACAATAGCAACAGATTACACTTATATTTTCTTTTTAATGATTTTCATTCCTCCAACATTACATAAGTTGCTCACTTTCTGCCTTCCTTTAAATCTCACTCCCACAGAAACATATTCTGTATGAATTGTTCTCACAAATTCCATTTATGTCTGTGAAATTTGTTCCTTCCCTTTTCTAAAGAACACACCTCCAATTCTTTTATCACCTTTACAATAGCCAGACCATCCTTTATGTTGGGACCAGATCTTAATTTTCATTTTCTAGCAAATATATTTTGTGGCAACCAATAACATTAAACTTGGTAAAGCCTTATAATATCTATGCAATTCAGACCCTGTATCCCAGCTCAAAAGAATAATTTCCTAATTTGCAACCATTTATTCCACCAACATTTCTGTCAAAGTAGTCTGTACAGAATTTTTAAAATCTGTCAAGTCATTACACCCTTACCAAAAAAACACACACACACACACACACACACACACACACACACACACACACATTCCCACATTTCCAGTCTACCTAAAGAAAAAATCCACTGAAGTCTCCTTGGGGTAAAACTACTGATGCAAACTCTTCCATACAAATATACAAAACCTTCTGGACTTTGTTGCATGCTTTGGAGTTGTACACATTTCTTCCCATTGTTCCTTTATGAATTGTCTTTTCATTCTGCTCTCCCAATCTTTTCTAACTTCAATTGATTCATTCTTATACATATCATCATGCAATACTTTATGCAGCTTTCTATCTATCTCACTTCTAGATAGCAACTGGCTGGAGCATGAAGTGTTATCAACTGCCCAGAAGACCTAGAAAACCACCTGACTAGCTAAATGCTCAATCTATAACCCATACATAAGGACTGCAGGGACATGTGATAGAAACAATAGCTCTAATTTCCACAAATGATTACATAAAATGGAACCTACATAAAACATTATGACGACTTCTGATAAGACTATTTGCTGTTCAAAAGCATCATTTCAAATGTTTGTAGCTTATAATAAAACACAAAATTACAATGTAACAAAGTAAATTTAGTTAAATCAAAACACTAATGACTTACAATATAAAAAAAACATGATTTCATTCTCTCGTATTAAACAGATCATAACCGAATTGTAGTGCAAGGAATGCAGTGACTACTCCCCGATAGTCGGAAAAAGACAAGTGCCAGAGTGGTGAAAGAACTGATCTTATCATTTGTTAAGCACCCTTTGTTTAAGTTGTTAAGGTCGAGTCTAGCATGAGGCAGTAAAATCTGCCAGTAGTGACCAGCAAATAGTGGCAGAACAAAGATTTGTTTCTGCCTGCTGTCTGTAAGAATATGGTGTCTCTACTTCTAATAAACTTAGAAAGTAGCTAAAATAACGGTATGTTCACCTGCATCTTCTGAAGGGTAGCAGCTCTGAAACTCAAATGCATGTCATTATTTAGTGACCTCAGTCCTCTGTGGTTTGTCTGAAAATCAGAGATTTTATAAGGAACAGACCATAAATATCAAGTAATAATGTGGACATTCTGCTAAAATCTGGACACGAGAGGAATGAAAGGTGAGTGTAAATGTAATAGACTGTGTTACGTTGCCTGATAGCACCCACTATGTGTTGCATGGCTTTGAAAGCTAGCAAAACACTTGTTTGTTTTCCGCATGTAATTAATAGTACATGGAGCAGATAATGTTCCAAGTACTACAGAGAATTATGATCAGGTCTCTCGTCATAACCTTGAATTATGTACTCTTGACATGGACGCCAAGATTCACCTCTCAAGCTTTGCTCTTGAGGTGAATTTCTTGGTATCAATGCCTCGAACACGTGTTAGTTATGATCAGAGACCCCATCATAATCCTCCATATTACATGGTAAAACATGCGGATCAAGAAATTCACCCCAAAAACAAAACTCAAGGGGTGAACCTTGACAGCCATGTCAAGAAAGAACACATAGCAAAGGGTTATGACTGGTGACTAATCATATTTTTTTGTAGTGAAGTACGAACAGCTACATAAAAAGTGTAGATGTGCAAAGTGTTTTACCAGCTTTAAAATCCTTTGAAAGATGATAAAACGCTTAGCTCTGCCAAACAGACAGCAGGCAGAAACATATTGCCACTCTGTAGAACTAAAGGCTTTAAAAACTCTTAGAGGGTCTCTTCTGTCACAGTTTCCATGTATAATTGTTAGCAGAGTGAAGTTATAACAGCTATTTACCTTCTGTCACTGTTCATTGCTGATTGTCTGGCATTGTCTGCTGTTAGTCTACTGCATGAGTCCTGATCTTTAAACCCCTACAAGCTCTTAAGGTCAAGTCTCTCACTAGGGACATGCCTAACAAGTTTATCTTTTTCCAATTTTGGACAGTAATCATGGTACTCCATGCACTACATTTTAATTATGCCCATTTCACTGCAAAACATAGACATTACTTGTTTCCTTTTAAAATAAAGTTTAGGGCATTACAGCTGCCAAACTACAGAAATATGCATATATTTGACACATTCCAATCATCAGTAAATATTTAACACTTGAAAATCACAAGCATTTTACCATTCAAGCCATAACCTACATTTCAGAAATCTGAAATTCCAAATTTTTTACTGAAAAATTAATAACAGCATGATAATCAGAGCAATTAGGATTACAGTTGCATATAATTTACTTTAAGTGTCAGAAAAGCATAAATCATAACCTACAAATCAGAATTCCAAAGTAACGTAATAAATGTCAAATTCTAGCTTTACTGAGGCTGACCAGCATCTGTACTTTTAATAAACAACTAAACATTCTCCATCACAACATATTTATTCTGTTTGTCTCCTGCAACAAAATTAACTTTCATGTAACAAAAAGAAATTTATACATACTAACATTTCTCCTAAATTCTGTGAATGACACCAAACATAAAACCTAAACTACAGCACAGACCTGCACTAAAAGCAAACAAGTGAATTCAAGTACAAATGACAGAAATTCTGCACTCTAACCATGCAAAAGGCACAAAATTCAGAAGTTGTTCTTTCACTTCAAATTATATTCTGAAGGTCTGAAGCCCTGCTGCAGATATTCTGGTACACCGTTTAAAATGACAAGGTTTTCAGGCATTTGTACTGGTAACTGTATTTGTCATGTAGACAACTAAATAGCAAAATATAATATTTCACATGATCGTACATAAATGGCAGGAAAACAATACTTCAGGTTCTGTGTTCTGCATTTCATTCCTTATTATCATTCTTTGGATTTAGTTTTCCAAAATCACTGTTTCCAGGCTGCAAGAGCAAGAAACTGTTTTTAATTTCGAAACATTACATATACACAAAGATTATTTTCAGACAATGAGAAGTACATACCACGATTGCATAATGACAATTCTGATTTGCATACTGGGAAAATGGTATTATTTACAAAAGACAGATAAGATTAAACTATGGTGTACTATGATAGTTGTATAATTCATTTCAGCATATTGTTTTCAATGATGCTGGTGCAAAAATGTGCTGTATGAAATATTGATTCATCTTTTCAGCATTTGTACTTATCATCATGCTATTTCTGCCTGGCAACTGCAATTTTTGCATGTTACATACAGCTATGGAGTATAGGAAGCTTATCGCCCAACAGTACATATCTGACTCTGTGTTTGGGTGTGTGTGTGTGTGTGTGTGTGTGTGTGTGTGTGTGTGTGTGTGTGTGTGTGTGTGTGTGTGTGTGTGTGTGTGTGAGTCTGCCTGAATTTCAGTGACATGTAACTATCTGAATTGAGGATGGAGAGGGGCTGTTTTCAGACCAGCTGGCTGAAAGCATGGGAAATTAAAGGTTTAACGTATGTTATGTTTACTGAATCATGTTATGATGCAGAATTCCTTGACAAAACATTATCTAACTACAGCTACAGTACTTTTTTGCTGACAAGATGGCAGCATGTGGCTGCCTAACTGAGTAAGCCATATTGTTGTTTTTAAATGAAGCATTTTCTTTGTACTAATGATATGGTTTCCCTACACAAACTTGATGTGAAATTGCACAAGAGCTAGTAGTCTGCAGCAAAACAGATGAATGGTATAACAGCAAATACTTCTTCCTATAGTAGTGATTCAATTTTTACAGAGATTTCTCCTTTCTTCAAGTTGGCATCTCTCTCTCTCTCTCTATATATATGTATATATATACACACACACACATATATATATATATACACACACACACACATATATATATATATATATATATATATATATATATATATACATAGATATAGATATATACCATTGGGGGTTCAGGGGGGCTTGGCCTAATGCAAAAAACGAAAAAGGAGTTTTTCATTCTTTTAGTTTTCAGACATTTTATCTGATCTTATCTTTATTTTATCCTTGACAGATGGGATTCGGTTCCGATATCGGAACTGGCTTGGCCATTAGTACAGCTTGCGCTAGCCAAAAACTCTCAAGCTTCACATATACCCAGAATCCCTCTCTCTCAATTACCTCAGATCTCATTTGCCACATTCCGAAACGGTCACATATAGCTAATACTCTCAAGCTTTTTTGGGTTTAGGTACAATATTTTTTGTCTTCTTTAATATTTTCTAATTCTTTCGCTAATCTTTTTCATTATACTTAATGCACTCCTTATCAATGTTGATATTTTTCTTCCCTTTACACATTTGTGTAATTCCCTGCTATCACTGTTGATAGTTCCCTTAATGCACTCCTTATCATTGTTGATACTTTTCTTCCCTTTACACATTTGTGTAATTCCCGGGTATCACTGTTGATAGTTCCCTTAATGCACTCCTTATCATTGTTGATACTTTTCTTCCCTTTACACATTTGTGTAATTCCCAGCTATCATTGTTGATAGTTCCCTTAATGCACTCCTTATCATTGTTGATACTTTTCTTCCCTTTACACATTTGTGTAATTCCCTGCTATCACTGTTGATAGTTCCCTTAATGCACTCCTTGTCATTGTTGATACTTTTCTTCCCTTTACACATTTGTGTAATTCCCTGCTATCACTGTTGATAGTTCCCTTAATGCACTCCTTATCATTGTTGATACTTTTCTTCCCTTTACACATTTGTGTAATTCCCTGCTATCGTTGATAGTTCCCTTAATGCACTCCTTATCATTGTTGATACTTTTCTTCCCTTTACACTTTTGTGTAATTCCCTGCTATCACTGTTGACAGTTCCCTTAATGCACTCCTTATCATTGTTGATACTTTTCTTCCCTTTACATATTTGTGTAATTCCCTGCTATCATTGCTGACAGTTCCCTTAATGCAATCCTTATCATTGTTGATACTTTTCTTCCCTTTACACATTTGTGTAATTCCCTGCTATCATTGTTGACAGTTCCCTTAATGCACTCCTTATCATTGTTGGTACTTTTCTTTCCTTTACACATTTGTGTAATTCCCTGCTATCATTGCTGACAGTTCCCTTAATGCACTCCTTATCATTGTTGATACTTTTCTTCCCTTTACACATTTGTGTAATTTAGTTCCCTTAATGCACTCCTTATCATTGTTGATACTTTTCTTCCCTTTACACATTTGTGTAATTCCCTGCTATCACTGTTGATAGTTCCCTTAATGCACTCCTTATCATTGTTGATACTTTTCTTCCCTTTACACATTTGTGTAACTCCCTGCTATCACTGTTGATAGTTCCCTTAATGCACTCCTTATCATTGTTGATACTTTTCTTTCCTTTACACATTTGTGTAATTCCCTGCTATCACTGTCGATAGTTCCCTTAATGCACTCCTTATCAATGTTGATACTTTTCTTCCCTTTACACATTTGTGTAATTCCCTGCTATCACTGTTGACAGTTCCCTTAATGCACTCCTTATCATTGTTGATACTTTTCTTCCCTTTACACATTTGTGTAATTCCCTGCTATCACTGTTGACAGTTCCCTTAATGCACTCCTTATCATTGTTGATACTTTTCTTCCCTTTACACATTTGTGTAATTCCCTGCTATCACTGTTGATAGTTCCCTTAATGCACTCCTTATCATTGTTGATACTTTTCTTCCCTTTACACATTTGTGTAATTCCCTGCTATCATTGTTGATAGTTCCCTTAATGCACTCCTTATCATTGTTGATACTTTTCTTCCCTTTACACATTTGTGTAATTCCCTGCTATCATTGTTGATAGTTCTCTTAATGCACTCCTTATCATTGTTGATACTTTTCTTCCCTTTACACATTTGTGTAATTCCCTGCTATCACTGTTGATAGTTCCCTTAATGCACTCCTTATCATTGTTGATACTTTTCTTCCCTTTACACATTTGTGTAATTCCCTGCTATCACTGTTGATAGTTCCCTTAATGCACTCCTTATCATTGTTGATACTTTTCTTCCCTTTACACATTTGTGTAATTCCCTGCTATCATTGTTGATAGTTCCCTTAATGCACTCCTTATCATTGTTGATACTTTTCTTCCCTTTACACGTTTGTGTAATTCCCTGCTATCACTGTTGAAGTTCCCTTAATGCACTCCTTATCATTGTTGATACTTTTCTTCCCTTTACACATTTGTGTAATTCCCAGCTATCATTGTTGATAGTTCCCTAGGGTGACGGTGATAAAACCTAATGAAGGAAATGTACTCACAAGCGAGGAGAGTGTGCTGAGCAGACGGAAAGAGTACTTTGGGGGGCTGATGAATGAAGAAAATGTGAGAGAGAGACAAGGTTGGATGATGTGAGGATATTGAATCAGGAAGTGCAACGGATTAGCAAGGAGGAAGTAAGGATAGCTATGAGGATGAAGAAAGGAAAGGCTGTTGGCCCAGATGACATACCAGTGGAAGCATGGAGGTGTTTACGAGAGATGGCAGTGAAGTTTTTAATCAGATTGTTTAATGAAATCTTGGAAAGTGAGGCAATGCTTGAGAAGTGGAGAAAAAGTGTTTTGGTACTGATTTTTAAGAATAAGGGTGATGGAGCTGTCAGGTAAGAGGAAAAGAGGAAGGCCTAAGATAAGGTTTACAGATGTGGTGAGAGAGGACATACAGGTGGTTGGTGTGAAACAGCAAGATGCAGAGGACAAGAAGAAATGGAAACAGATGATCCGTGGTGGTGACCCCTAATGGGAACAGCTGAAAGAAGAAGATTATTGATAGTTCTCTCTCTTTCTCTCTTTTTTTCTGTAATTTTTCCCACCCCATACGTTTGTGTATTTCTTTTCTATTGCCGTTGATAGTCATTTCCCTCTTATAAACATAAAAATAAATATATAGAAAAAAATAATATCCTTTTTCTGTATTCCTTAATTTTCTTCTGTGGTTTTACTCTTGTCTCTCTCTTTCTCTCTCTTGTTTGACATGGCTGAGAAGGGTAAGGTCCCATCAGGCTTCAAAAAATGCCAGAAGTGTGGCCATAAAATTACCTCGTCAGATTATCATTCGTTATGTGTGTATCGTCTTGGACCTCAGCATTTAGAGGAGGACTGTAGCATTTGTCATGCCTTTAGCCACCAAGCACTGGTGGAAAGGCGTAACAAGTTCATTTTAAAAGGACTTCTTCATTTAGCCTCTGGCAAAGCCTTATCATCTGGTGATAAAGCCAAAACAGACGTCTCATCTCCATCATCTTCTTCATGTCACGAAAAATCTAAGAAAAGAAGTCTTTCGGTTTCGACCACCATCAGTTCCAAAAGCTAGAAACTGAAGCCATCAGTTCTGATAGATTCCATGGAATCACAGGCCTCTGCTGTTGACACTCCTGTGCCGATTGTTAGTTCAAGCCCTTTGACGTCGAAGGCGTTGATACCAGAAACTATTACTGTTTCACCTGCTAAGACATTACCTAGAACTGCCTACTCACCCTCAATTGATCCTTTTGCTGGTGAGTTACCAAAAATTTTCTTGCAGAGGCCTAAATCTCCTTCTACATTGTCAGTCCACTCCACCAAAAGTCTCTCAGAACTTGACTTGGAGAGACTGGTGAATAAAATCTTGTGGGCTAGAGGACTTTCAGGTCCCCATTTGGTACCGATCTCCTCAGATCTTGGTACCGCAACTTCTTTCACACCATTAACTTCTCCTCCTCTAACCTCCTCCAAGGTCTGGTGATAAAGCCAAAACAGACATCTCAGCTCCATCATTTTCTTCATGTCACGAAAAATCTAAGGAAAAAAAGTATTTCGACTTCCCTGTCAGTTCTGAAAGCTAAGAAATTGAAGCCGTCAGGTCTGACAGTTTCCATGGAACCATAGGCCCCTGCTGTTGACACTCCTGCGCCAATTATCAGTTGTAGCTCTTTGACTCAATATATCTTCAGGATGTATATTAGCACATAAAAATGGACAAGCGTTCCAGAAAGTTCCTCCACTTCCGTCTGGGATCCAGTCATTATCAATTCACAGTACCACCATTTGGACTCACCACAGCTCCCAGGGTGTTCACCAAATGCATGGCAGTAGTAGCAGCTCACTTGAGACTGTAAGGATTCAGAGTGTTTCCATATTTGGACAAATGGCTCATAACTGCTTCGCCTAAGCATCAGTTGATAACAGCCAGAGACTACACCCTCAACATCTGTGCCTTTCTTGTGATCACGGTAAATCTAGAAAAGTCACATTTAATCCCAACACAAAAGTTAGAATTCATAGGGGCAGTACTGAATACACAAACAACGATAGCATCTCTTCCTGCAGAACAACATCAAAGAATTGTGGATCAGGTTCAACAGTTAATCCACGAAAAGAAGGTTCCAGCATGATTAGTCTTGCAAGCTCTAGGATCTATGGCAGCTTCTATAAGTTTAGCGCTGCTAGCCAGGTTACATATGAGAATTCTGCAATGGCTACTAGCCTCCCAGTGATCTATCCTTCATCACCTGTTGTCAGGCCAAGTCCTGATCACCAACAGTTGCAAAATGGATCTTTTTTGGTGAATACAGTCCGAACAAGTTCTTCACGGTTGTCCCTTTGTTTTTCCAGAACCCACAGCCACAGTGACCTCTGAGACCTCCCAAATGGGGAGGGGGGATCATTTTCTGGGCAAGACAGTCCAAGGCACTTGGCTCCCATTACAGACCAACTTGCACATCAAAGTCCTGGAGATAAGAGCGGTGCTTTTTGTGTTGCAGGCCATTCAGACAGCTCTTCCTCAGGGCATTTTTGCAATTCAAACAGACAATATGTCAGTGGTTTGGTACATCAACAAGCAGGGAGGAATCAAATCTTACCCCCTTTGTTGAGAAGCCCTCAGAGTGTGACAGTTTGTGACTTCTTCCAACTGCTTTCTAATAGCAATGCACATTCCGGGGAGTTCCATTCTGATTGCAGAAAAGCTGAGTAGATGCATCCTTTAGCCTTACGAGTGGTCTCTCAATCTAAAAGTGTTGTTTCCAGTCACTGGGGTCAGCCTTGCTGTGATCTGTCGCATCTCCCCTAAACAACAAATGCAGCAATTACTTCGCCCTGATTCCCCCTCCAGGAAAGTCATCCAGTGATGCTCTTCTCCACAACTGGCCCCCCAGTCTCCTATATGCCTTTCCCCGATACTGCTAATTCTCAAATTTCTATAGAAGGTACTCAGGTTGAAGAGCACAATGATCCTCATTGCTCCCTTTTGGCCTCGACAGACTTGGTTCCCCTTTCTTTGGCCTTATCTGATTCAACAACCTTGGATTCTGGACCAAGAGCCAGATCTTCTCTCCCATCCATATGGTCTTGTTCACCCAAACATTCTGAACCTCAAGCTGACTACGTGGTCCTCCAGTTCCATTAATTGCCAAGCTTCCTAATATTTTTTCTCAAGTACGCCACATCCTTCTATCAGCTCACAAACCTTCCACTCAAAAACTGTACTTTGGTAAGTGAAAGAGATTTACCATATGGCCCCTTGAAAAACAAACTGATCCCTTTTCTTCTTCCATAGAACATGTTCTAGATTATTTAGCCTCTCTGTTTAACACTGGAGCTTCTCCTTCTACCATCAAACTACAATTAGTTGCTATCTCTAATTTTCATAACGGTTTGGATGAACTTTCTTTAGCTTCTCATAGACTTTGCAAATCATTCCTAAGAGGTACACTCCTGTTAAAGCCCTTGTTCAAAGTTCCAGTTCCTCATTCGGACTTGAACCACTTCAGGCAGTGATACATTTCTCCCTTCAAACTCTCTGCAGAAGACACTCCTTTTGGTAGCCATTACATCCACCAGGAGGAGTTTGGAAATTCAGACCTTGTCATCTGAACCTCATTACCTAGTTTTTCATAAGTACAGGGTGTCTTTACGAATAAACTCCTCCTTTCTTCCCAAGGTAGTATCAGAGACTAATATTAACCAGATGATTAATTTGCCGGTCTTCTTCCCAAATCATTCTAACAAAGGAGAATATGCCCTTCATTTACTAGATGTCCATAGACAGTTACGTTTCTATCTTCATAGAACAAAAAACATAACACAATCAGGTCAACTGTTTGTTTTCTTTTCCAGTGCAAAGTTGGGCAAGGCAGTTAATAAGATTACTCTCTCTAAGTGGCTGAAAGACTGCATTACCTTAACTTATGAAAAGAATACATTAACCTTGCCTAAGCCTGTCAAAGCACATTCTGCAAGGTCCATAGCCACTTCAACTGTCTTTCAGTCTAGAGCTTCTATGGATGATGCTTGCACAGCAGCTACTTGGGCTTCCCCCATACCTTTATTACTCATTACAACTGGACTTGGTCTCTATGGGAAGATCATTCTTTGACTCGATGGGGCTCAGGAATATCCTTCAGTGAGTCCACCCAAGTTTTTAAGTAAATGGGGACTCTGTCCCATCTGTCAAGGATGAAATGAAGATAGACAACATCAGATAAAGAAGTGATGTACTCACCATAATGTTACAACAGTGTTGTCTATCTTCATTAATCCTTGGATCCCCCTCCATCCCCCGACCTCAAAGATTTTTGGTGGAGTGGATCTTATTCATTTGAACTATTATGTTGTCCAAAATTAGTAGATAAGGCTTCCATCTGGCCTTCTTTTCTGATATATATATATATATATATACACACATACATATACATATATATATATATATATATATATATATATATATATATATACACATACATATACGCACACACACACACACACACATATATATATATAGTTCATATGCTTCAATATTTTATGCAAACTCGATCTGAGATAATTGAGAGAGAGGAATTCTGGGTATAGGTGAAGCTTAAGAGTTTTTGGCTAGCTCGAACTGTAGTAAAAGCCGAGCCCCATCTGTCAATGATGAATGAAGACAGACAACACAGATGGAACAGTATGGTGAGTACATAACCTCTTTTTTTTTGTTCTTTTGAAACATCGACTTTCAGGAAGTCAGAGTTTCAAAGTACAACCAATGGTACCTTGCATTAATGATACCATTTAATTCATGGCCATCTCCTTTAAAGAGGTAAGAAAGCTTTAAGAAATGATGAATTTGAGCTGTAACCAGGAACATCTTCATTCTTCATTTCTATGAATCACAGCTAATATTATAATAAAGTCACTAAAACACATTTTGACATCTTTCTAAAATCTGATATAATTCCCCACTCAGTTCAAGCTCCCCATAGTTATATCTCTTTCCAAAGTAATTCTGTGTCTTCCTCCTAAAGAATACAGACTTATATCCTAAGTCTACCACCTATCTAACATTTTTAAATACCTTTTATGAAATTATTTCTTAAGGTATAGACAAACACACATTAACAGAATAGAAAGCCAATATTAACATTTTTTCATTTACATACATTTTACATCACAGATCTTTTCTTTATTTCTTTGTAACTACCATCAGTCTAGCATTACATAAATTGCTGAATTCCTGCCTTCCCTTAAACCTCACTCCTCCTCTGCCTGAACGTTAATTTGCATGTATTGTTCTTTCAAATTCCATATATTTATATGTAATTTGATACTTCCCTTTTCTAAAGATCATTTTTTTCAGTTTCTTTTTCTCTTTTATAATATTCAGTACTTCAAATACAGTTGGTTTATACATTGATTTCAATTTTCCAGTGATTACTTTTTCGGCAGCCAACATATTTAAACTTCATATGTCAATTCAGATCCTGTATCCCAGTTCAAAAGAATAATTTCCTTACTTACAGCCATTTGCTTTGTAACTTCCTTAGTCATTATTGACGTCTTTACTGTTTTATTTTCACCCTCCATAATACTGTATGCAGACCAGGTGTTACTACTCAAATCCATTCAAAGCCAATAACAAGCAGATGTCAGCTCACTGTGGTATGAGTTGTCTTGGAACTAACAAAATCAGAATTATCAGATCCAAAATAGTATACAGGATACCTCCAAAAGTGAAATCAGTATCATTCTTACGAACCCACAAAATGTCCACCTAAATATACATTCAAGGCTGCTACTAGATGATTTATTATCCTTCAAAGCTCACACACAGACTATCATGGACAACTGAAAGCCTTCTGTCTCTAATTTGCTGACTTTAGATTGTAGGAGAGCCCAATCAATTAACTTCATACCTGAAATGGAGCAAGAGATTCCTGTTATTGCCTTAACTTGCAGCCACAATACAAATGTAAGTCAGGCTGCCAGTGCTAAAATTTGACAGTATCTTTCATGATCATCTTGCTTTAAACACCATTAACCAAGGTTTGCCTAACGTTTTGTACCAGGGGTCTAATTTAGTAATGTAAGACTTTTTGACATGACCAAAAAATAAATCTTACAGTGGTCCAATAACTAAAATCTTCTGGGGCATTACAAATACATGCTTACAGTTCTGAAATAGATATATATTTTTGGGTCTCTGTTAGAACGTCGAAAGCACGGTTCATCGAACCGTACATTGACGAACACACTTTAGGGAAAGTGCATAACATCGAATATTCACTTTCGCTAAAGGAGACTGAAAAAAGGAGAAAACATGCTGTTTGCATGTTTTGTTAGTTGTACATCAACATATACTGTTGATGTACAGCTAACAAACCTCTTGTGGAGATCGCGGTACAGTGGGCATGAGAGATTGTTCCCTTTTCCCCATTGTAGTGCTATCTCGGAGTTAGAATATTAAACTGGGGGGTGGGTGGTGCAGCCCCCCACATGGGGGGTGCAGGGGGGCTTGCCCCTCTGCAAAATACTGTTTAGAGGTTGTTAGTCTGTTTTTTGCCGGTTACGAAAACTGGCTTTTGTGAAAGTGCACATTCAGTATTGTGCACTTTTGCTTTTATGGGATTCGATGTTGTTAGATTGATGTTGTGTGCTTTTGATCTAACAACATAGACCCATATTTTTTTAACTCCATTTATAAACCATAGATATACAATGCTTTTAGGCACAGAGATAATACAAAATTTGCACACTGATTTCTGAGTCCCAAGTCACAATTCCCAGTAATTCCATTTTTTTTAAAATAACTTTTCAAATGCTGACAATATTTTCAGGTAAAAGAAGCACTGATTTTTAGTTTTTATGATATCAAAGTGAAGAAAGAAGTTATGCAGTCACCATAATGCTTTATTTGTGTTGCCCATTTTCATTCTTCCTCAACCTATGGGTTCAGATCCAATCCCTTGGATCCAGCTCGGCTGTTACAATAGCTCGTAGTAACCAAAAAACTCTTGAACTTCTCCCTTACCCACAACACACGCTGAGTACCTCACATCTTGTTTGCTAATATAAGTAAAAGAAATACAAGAAGGATCCAGAGAGACTATATCTGGAGCTCAGTACAAGGTAAGTGCCAAGAACACGCTGTCTTCTAGGAGTTCAAAGGTAGGGATCTGGTGGGTGGGGAGTTGAGGAAGAATGAAAATGGACAACACAGATGGAACATTCTGGTGAGTACATTACTTCTTTATCTGGTGTTGTCAATTTTCATTCTATCCTCAAACTATGGGACAGAGTCCAAAGCTACCTTAGATCCTGGGTGGACTCAAGGAAGGATGTTCCTCAGCACCACTGAACCGAATGATGCTCAATCCCTGGAGACCACATCCAATTTGTAATGAGTAACAAAAGTATGGGTGGTAGCCCAAGTTGCTGCTGCACAAATGTCATCCATAGAGGCTCTAGAATGGAAGGCAGATGAAGCTACTATTGCTCCACTAGAATGAGCTTGTGAAGGTTTTGGTAAGGCCATCCCAAATCATCATAAATGAAAAAAATACAAATAGTGAGCCATCTGAACAAGGTTATTTTGGTGACCAGTTTACCCAATTTAACATCTGAGAAGGAAAAAATAATTGGTCAGACTTCCTGATACCTCTGGTTCTTTCGGCTTTTCCCGGTTAGGGGTTGCCACATCAGATCACCTGTCTGCTCATGATTGGCAGTGGAGTTTTACGGTGTTGTTGCCAGCCCAGTGCCCAACCTTCCACAGAAGGCACACACATGCACACACTCACACGAAGGGCCAATTTAGAGTATCCAATCCACCTACAGCATGTCTTTGGGATGTGGGAAGAAACCGGAGCACCCGGAGGAAACCCATGCAACCACAGGGAGGACATGCAGACTCCGCACAGAATGCACCCCAGCTGAGGATCAAACCGGAGAACCTCTTGCTGTGAGGTGGCAATGCTAACCGCTGCACCACCATGGCCACCCCCTGATATCTCTGGTTCTATGAAGCTAAAACCATAATTGTCTGCTAACATCTAATAAATGTAAAAATTATTCACCTTTGTTCTCACATTTTGGAAAAAATACTGGTAAATTGATGGACTGATAAATATTTGACTGTGATACCACTTTTGGTGAAAATGCGGGATTAGTATGGAGAGATACTCTGTCTTTGTGAAAAATCAAATCTGGTGGTTTGGAAGACAAGTCTTGAATTTCTGAAATTCTTCTTGCTGAAGTTATGGCTACCAAGAAAATAGTCTTCCAAGAAAGGAATTTTTGATTACACTTAGCTGCTGGTTCAAAAGAGGAGGTGTATAATAGCCTGCAGCACCAAATTTAGGTCCTAGTGGGGAGTAGGGTCTTTATAAGAGGGGCTTAAAAGGAGAGTTCCTCTCAAACAGGCTTTGCAGAGTTTATGTGAAGCAATGTAAGAACCTTGGAAGCCAATGTGAAAATTAGATATTGTTGCTAATTGGACTTTGATAGCTGAAGACGATGACCCTTCTGTGAAAAGTTGGGCTAAAAAGTCCAGAATATTATGACTAGCAGCAGAGAAGGGATCACTGTTATTTTGTAGTGCCCAGTGAATTAATCTTTTCCATTTACTGGGGTATAAATGACTTGTAGATGGTTTATGAGGAGACAGAAGTATGTGTCAGACTGGAGAAGAGAACATAGACTGGCTATTAATGGAAATGGAGAAACTAAGCAGTCAGCCTGAGAATGGATATATTTGGGTGAGTCATGCCTATTGGGTGAGACAGAAGGTCTGGAGTTGGATCTAGAAGCCATGGTTGGTGAAGTAAGTGAGGCTAAAGCAAGGGGAAACAAATCTGTTAAGGCCAATATGGTGCAATCAGGATTATTTTGCTCTTTAACCTGGCTGCTTTCTGCAGAAATTTTGGAATTAATGGAGTTGGAGAAAGGCATAAAGGAGACTGGAGGGCCAGTTGTGAAGAAGAGCATCCATCGGTGACTCCCCACTGGAGGGGATCAGGATGAAGTAGTTGCTGCAGTTGTTGTTCAGGGGAGAGGAGAAAAAGATTGCAGCAAGGCTGACCCCATTGACAGAATAGCTTTTCTGTCGCATTCTGATTGAGGAACCATTCGTTGGGTAGTAAAATACACCTGCTCAATTTGTCTGCTATCACACTGGACTTCCCCAGAATATGCACTGGCATGAGAAAGTGGTTGGATGAGATCACCCATTGCCACACCCTGAGAGCTTGTCGACAAAAGGGGTAGGATCTGGTTCCTCCTTGTTTGTTGATATACCAGACTACTGACATGTTGTCTGTTTGAATTGCAACTGTTCCTGAGGGCAGAACATCATGGAAAGCCTGCAATGCTAAGACCACTGTTCTCATCTGTAAGACATTGCTAGGCAAGTTGGTCTGTGGGGAACCAGGAGCCTTGGACTGTTTTGCCCAGAAAATATACCCCCCCCAGCTGCGAAGCATCTGTGGACAATTGTGGCCTTGGGATGGGGGAAAACAAATGGAAGACCTTGCAGTATTTGATCCGACTGAATCCACCATTTGAGATCTTCTTTTTGCAAACATTGGTGATCTTTATTTGAGTCAACATTGGTTGCTGAAGGACTGTGCTGATAACAACTGTTTCAGAATTCTCATGTGAAATCTGGTCAGCAGGACTAGCGTTAGTGCTGCCTCCATGGATCCTAGAGTCTGACGAACCAGCTGTGCAGAGATCTAGTTGCTGTAGATTATTTTTGTCACTTGCAATCTGATTGTTTGCACTCTTGATGAGGGGAGCCTATTGTCTTCTTTGTGTCAAGAAATGCTCCTATAAACTCTAAACTTTGAGTAGGCTATAGATGAGATTTCTTGTAGTTTATGGTTATCCCCAGATGGAAACACATATGGATAACGTTTTCTCTTTCCTTCAATAGTTGATGCCTGGTCAGGATGGAATCCATGCAGTCTCAAATGAGCCACTACTACTGCTTTGCACTTGGTAAACACTCTGGGTGAGACCCAAGGGCAGTATTGTGAACTGATAATGACTGGCTCCCAGCCAGAAACATTACGTACCTGTTCATCTTTATGTAATAATATGCATCCTGAAGGTCTATCAAGCTCATCCAATTGTCCTTTTCCAGAAACGGAAGAATGGACTGAACCATGACCATCCAGAACTTGTTTCTTCAAACTTATTATTTTTTTTTTTTTTGAAAAGACAGGTACTGACTAATGCCCTGTATAAACATAAAGTTGTTAGTGGTATTGGACATCATAATCCTGTCTAAGATAAATTGCTTTCCTTTTTACACATAACATTATTTTCTGTTCTCTGTATATCCTGCACTGTAAACCATGGTCACTGTAAAATGTTGAACTAAAATATTATATTGTAATATTTTGTCTTACTTTACAGTGTGATAATTTGTCTTATTTCTCTGTATCTAAAGAAAATATTTGTCTTACTGTATAATTAAAGTTGTTCTATCACTGTAAAGTTCAGTCTAATTTATGTGGAGTTTTTCTCTCTGGTCCTTCTCTGAAAGGACCAGAGTCCAGTTGGACTTTCCCAGTAAACAAATGTAAAATAAATAAAATAAATAAACATAACTTTAAATTCTGTAGTTTACGTGGCTGTAATACTGTACATAATACTGAGCTAGATAAGTTTTACTGGATACTACGGCTGCGAGCACATATGTATCGAGACCTGAATGGACATGTGTCTTTAAAAAACACTTCTTAATGACAAGCCTATGAAAGCATGATGTGCTTATATAGGAAAATGTTAATAATTTTGATATATCTTTTTATTTGCATTTTACATCCACATTTTATGCTTATTTGTTGTATAAACTATGTTTTATACAATTTTAAGCTAGTTTGACATTCTTGTGTTGATTTTGAAATGCATCTTGGGACTACAATGGATCATGTGGCTATGTTAGGAATTATACAAGGAAATGCTTGTCAGTGCTGATTTTAGATATGCCTGAGGAAGCCACTTTGTGGTGAAAGTTTTAGAACTTAAGTTTTAGAACTTGTGACTTGTTAAATAAATGGAATTTTGGTACTGTAAGCACTTGGTGTGTTTACTTAGTGTTTTTTGTTTCTATACAATATGTGTATTGAAAAGAGCCTTAAGATTTTCTGAACCGCATTCTTCCACTGCTTCACTCATTCCTGGAGAAGGAATGGGGGGAGGGGGGTGGATAGAGGAACATTATTCAGCTAGTGCCTTCTTTTGGCCGCTGCCAAACCAAGGCATCCACAGGTGCACCTTTTGTCCAAAATTGTTTGCCCTCATCTGGAGCATTTCTCCCCGGGCCTCCGCTGAAAACAGGCTCTGTGGAACCTAGTCGGACATTCCCGGTCAACAAATGTTAAATAAATAAATAAATAAATAAAAATAAATTTCTGCAGACATGTACACCCACTGCAGATAGGGTCTTCCCATCTTTCTCACACCTGGACAATATTGATGAACATGAACTTGAAATGCTCACCAAAGTCACACAATCGCATCCAGGCGTGCCTCTTCATGTCAATGCCCGAACCCACTGCTCTACTCATTCCTTCAGCTGCATGAGAAATGAGACTCTTAGAAGGATTAGAAAAAGACTGGAGGGTAGCAAAATGGGAAGTAACAGAGGCTCGTACGTCCTCAGAAACAGATCCTGAGAGGGTATCTGTAAGCTCTTTAATCAGATCCCTCTGTAACTTAGTGAAGTGTGCCAGTTAGTTTAGGAACCATAAGGAGAAGGTCGCTGAAGCACAGACACACTTCCCAAACCTATTCATCACCCTAGTCTCCTTGCTGGGGGGAGGGGGGTGGATAGAGGAACATTATTCAGCTAGTGCCTTCTTTTGGCCGCTGCCAAACCAAGGCATCCACAGGTGCACCTTTTGTCCAAAATTGTTTGCCCTCAGTAGTGATAACAATTTTGTCTGGTCTCCAGGGGATCAGCTCAGTGATATAAGAGGTCTTCCATGCCTACCGAGAGATCATATCAATGAGCTAGTTGGCAGGCGGAGTCACCCACAAGGTAGACAGGCAGGTACCAAAAGCCTCCAGGTACACTGACTACTCAGATGAAGGATTGCTGGGCTTCTATTCATCTCTCTGTTTTAGAATTTCCAGGATGTCTCCAAAAGAGGTATCGTCAGGAGGTGACAACAAAATTTTGTCTTCAGCGACGGATTCTTCTGCGGAATCCAAGTGCTTCCTCTTGCACAACTTCGTCTTAGCAACCTCCTCAGTGGGATTTTCTGAGGAGGTATCAGAAGAACTGTACCAACTTCTGGAAATTGACTCAGTAAGGAGCACAAAGAAATTATATCAGGTTGCAAGGCAAAGACAGAAAGATAAAGAAGATAGTCAGACACCCTTCATAAGGGATGCCAGCAACAACCTGCTCACCAGCCCAGAGGACATCAAAGGCAGATGGAAGGACTATTTCCAGCAGCTTCTGAATGAAGAAAACCCCACAGAAACTGTACTGCCCCAGAAACAGCCTACGATGAGAGAAGAAAAGGAGCCCACCCTAGAAGAAGTAAGAAAAGCACTAAGGAAGATGAAGTCATGGAAAGCAGCAAGTTCAGATGAGGTCACAGCAGATACGATAAAGACGCTGGTTGAGATAAGGGAGAAATGGCTCCTGAGGGTACTAATAGCAGTGTGGAGAGAAAGGTGTATCCCAGAAGACTGGAGAATAAGCATACTCGTGCCAGTGTACAAGAACAAAGGGGACATCCACAACTGTGGGCAGTGCAGAGGCATCAAGCTCCTATTACACTGCATGAAAGTTCTGACTGATAAACGGATACACAGAGTAAATGTAAGATGGGAGATGAGCAGTTTGGATTCAGATTAGGATGCAGCCTGATGTTTGCAATGAGACTGACCTGATGTTTGCAATGAGATAGATATTTGAGAAGAAGCTAGAGATGAGGACAGAGTCCAAATGGGCATTCCTAGACTTGGAGAAAGCATATGACAAGGTCCCAAGAAAGCTGATCTGGGCAGTACTGCGGTGGTTTGAAGTCCCAGAAACACTGGTAGAATTAGTGCAGACTATGTACAAGGACCCAATAACTCAAGTACGAACAGTGTTCGGCCTCAAAGAGGAGTTCCCAGTGGGTTACATCAGGGTTCGGCTCTGAGCCCACTGCTGCTCATACTGGTGATGGACTACATTGGCAAACAGGTTGGAGGGGACGGATCAACAAAGCTGGTGCATGCAGATGATGTGGCAGTACAGGCAGACTCTGATCTAGAACTTCAGCAAAGGATAGGAGAATGGAATGCAAATCTGAAGGCACATGGGATGAAACTAAGCACCGATAAGACAGTGGTAATGGCAGCAAATTGGGGAAATCAGAAGAAGCTGAGAATACAGATAGAAGGGAAGATAGTGGAACAGATAAACAGCTTCAAGTACCTGGGAGGAGTAGTTGAGGAGAAGGGTAGTCTGAATGAAGAGGTCAAAGCTAGAATCAGAGGGGCTGCAGCCGACTGGCATAGAGTATCAGGTGTGGTCTTTGACAGAAGACTGCCAAAGAAGCTGAAAAGTAAGGTGTACAAGACAGTGGTGTGACCAGTACTACCGTATGGTACAGAAACCTGGGCAGTAAAGGCAGAACAGTTGAAGAAACTAGAGGTGATAGAAATGAAGTGCCTGAGAAAGGTGGTAGGATGCACACTGTGGGACAGATGAAGAAATGAGGACATAAGAGCAGAAGCCAAAGTAACTCCAATTGCAGAAAGATCAAACAGAACAGATTATGGTGGTTTGGGCACATGTGTAGAAAAGCAGATGACAATCTGGTGTGGAGGATTTGGGACAGACAGGGAGAAGATAAGAGGAAGCGAGGTCATACAGCAAAGAGATGGATGGATTGTGTGAAAGAAGATCTGCGACAGTCAGGCATGAGTGTTGAAAAAGTCAGGAGTGTGGCACTGAATCGAGAGAGTTGGTGACAGTTAACAAGATACCCTGACCCCATGTAGAAAAATGGGAAAAAGGGGGCTGATGATGTATCAGAAGAAATGGGAATGCAATGCTGGAAAGTCTGGGGCACTGGTACTCTCTGTCCCTGTGGAGAAAACTGTTGAATCTCTGTACACAGAGATGACAAAGTTGGGGGCTGAAGATCCATGGAGGTAGGGGCCATCTCAGCTGCTAAAGCAGACATGGCTCTCTCCAAAAATTCAAAGGCTAACCCCCTCTGAGAGGAACAGGACTCGGATCCAAGAAGGCGAGCCTCTGGATCCTAGTCCCTTCATGCTCTGAGGATAAGCCTCCTGAGGCCAAAGCCAGAGCCAAGCTAACCCAAGTTGAAACCCACAGGTGCAGGGACAGCTCCGAAAACGTTTGAGTTGATCCCAACACCTTAGACCTGACTAGGCAGCTATGGCTCTGAGAGGTCTCTGGCTCTGACAGGACCAAAGAACTCAGAGCAAACAATGGATCAGATGATACAGTTATCTTCAGATCTGAAGCAGACGGAGCTGGGTGACTCAGATCCAAGAACTCTGAAGCTCTGAAAGGAGTCAGAAGAGGATTTAAAGGAGGGATAGTAGATACACAGATCTCCTGACCAGATTTAAAGGAGGGGTAGTAGATACACAGATCTCCTGACCAGAAGGAGTAGGAGTCAAGGAAACCCCTGGCATATTCTGCACCCAGAGAATTTTTTCACCAGTCTCTCCATGTTCTTTTTTTGTCAAACTCCTAGAAGAATGGGTAGACATTATTGAAGGTGACTTTGGTCTTTCCAGATAGGGAGAAGGTACTCTTAATCGAACTGGGTCAAGTGATACTGAGCGCTGGGTCCTTGGTAAAGCAGGTAGACTTGACATCAAATCAATTGCTGTCTGATCTGGTGAGGGTTTAGACTTGTCCAAAGTCAGATACAAAAAAGTGTCTGGATCCATATACTTCCTTATCCTGATTTTCAGATCTGAGGAGGTTGAAAGATATGAAAGCTTGTTTTTTTTAACCGACCATTCCGACGGAGAAGTTGGAGCCAATAGAAGTCTCTTCTTTGATTTTTCAGAAGTTTTTGAGGAAGAAGAGAAAGGGCCAGATGATGTTGATTTGCCTTTTTTTTTTTTGCTTATCAGTGGGGGAAGCTTCAGATAATGCCTCATTGAATGCTGACAGAAGCAGACCCTTAAAAACCAATTTACTTTTGCATTCAACCAGTGCTCTAGTTACACTAAGAATAGAAAGCTTTTCTTTAATTAAAAGGAGAAAAGTGAGAAAGAAAGGGGGTATAAACAACGGTAATAGGGGAATACACTAAGTGTAAAAGGATTAATACTAACTATAGTTTTCAGAGGTACGTCCGTATGAAAAATAAGAAGGAAATATCAGCAAAAAGTAATCACTAGGTAAAGGATATAAGCTAAAGCTAGAAAGATAAACAAGAACCCACCCCACAAAAAAAATATTTAGAGGAGAAAAGAAGCTTTAAATTCAGTTAAATACACGTATTTGCTCAAGAGCAACTGCTCACCACATCTTATGTGAATAGTGGCAATTGAGATCTGAGGTACTTAGGAAGGGTGCATTATGGGTAAGGGAGAAGCTTGAGAGTTTTTTGGTTGCCACAAGCTCTTGTAATGGCTGAGGTGGATCCAAGGGATCAGATCCAAACCCATAGGTTGAGGATAGAATGAAAATTAACAACATCAAATATATAGTTATTATTTTATGAATTATATATCTGTCCCTGTGTGAAAAAGTGCATATTTATTGTAAAATGACTCTGAAAACTTTAGATTTGTGTAGGATATAAAATTGTCATAAAAAGTTAACAAGTTGAAATTCAAAATACGGGCCGAGTCTTGACTGCATTTCTTAAATACATTACAAATGTCAGCTTTTTTAATCACATACTCTCCTCAGTGAAATTCACCCCTTATGAGATGATACACTACCTTTAACTGTTAAGAAATCATTTATTGATGTATGTATTTACATTTGATTACTGGAAAATCCGATTGGGTAGGTGCCCATTTTCAACAGAGGCCTGGAGAGAAAAGCTCTAAAGCACTACCAAAACATTTCAAGAACAGTTTAAACAATTATACCAAATTAGACATTATTAATAATACTCATGTGTTAACCAGTTAGACCCACTGGACACACAGTTTCTTTTCAGGGAGGATGTGGGAGCAATGTCTGGATATATGACTTGTTTAAGGTCATACAGAAGGCAAAAAAGGGCTGAGGGAATCAAACACTGCGCAACAAGAATTACAGCTCACAGCCTTAACCTGTGCACCAACTGCAAGACAGTACATGCAATCCCTGCGATAAACATACTGCAGTTAGTTACTCTCAGAGACGTACAATGACCTCCCCAAAGCTATGTCCGTGTTTAACAGTGGTCATATAACTGCCCTTTGGTTTCATATAAAACCTGCCCAAATATGGTAGCCACATTATGTACACCTTTGATGTCTCACATTAAGAAAATAAAATATATAATGGAGACAGAAATGTTTTCAGCTAGCTGCTATTAGACACATGTAATGCCCCGAGTATATCAATAATGATTCAACAGTGACAGACAATTGACATTTGCTTTCACAAAACATAGCTCCATTACCTGTATACCTCTGAAGTTTGACTGCCAGGAAAGTGAAAGAGATAATAATGACCACAGCAAAGACAGGCTGCTCACATCAATAATCATATCAATAATCACTTTATACTGATTATAATTGCTTGTTTTTTTTCCACAGGCAGCCTGCCTTCTTACCCCACAAAAGGATAGATGCCTTACATATCACTATGACATTAGATTCTCCAGAAAGTGTAACCAAATGTCTGACAGGTAGTACAGAAAAATAAAGCTCTGAACTCTTAATGAGCTGCTTCCAGTACCCAAGGTACGAGGTTTGATTTCTTCTACCTTCATGTTCCAATTTTGTGACTTTCAACAAGTCACTTAATCATATGTTGCTCCCAGGTCATCCCTTTAAAAGGAAGATTTTGTCCAGTGGGCTTACCTGGTCAACAAAAAATAAAATAAAATAAAGACATAAAAACTGCCACACTAATGTATTTTATCTTGTTGCCCACGCACAATGAGCACTTGTAACTATTGTTTGCTTTCATTTATAGAATGCTCCTCAAACATGCAACCACTTCTAGTGATCTCCTCCAAAGCATTATCACCAGCACATGGCTGAAAACTGCCCATAGTAATGTACTGCAGCTTGCTGATACTTTCCAACCAACTGACACTGCCTCAATCATTCTTACAAAATTAAATAAATGGAATGCTGCTTTGTGTTAGCGTATACTGTTGACTCCTCCTACAGATAATATATGGCTACTAGTTAAGAATTAAAAAAAACTTTCCTGCAAAACCCATCCACTGCAGCCAAACCACAATATCCAACTTTAATATACAAGCCCCTGAACCTACCAATGAATTTTAACTCATGACCTGCACTAATAATCCGCCAAGATGGTAGAATAACTTCCATATGTTTGTGTCAGTGCTGGGAAGCATGGAATATTACGTCCTATAATTCATAGTTCCAAGACAACAACATGGAAGTTATTCTACCTGTCTGGTGGCGCTCAGTGGCCCTACACAAGCCTGTCATGGGCCAGACTGCAGCTATGTGCCAAACATAGGTCAAGACCTAACCCTTCATAATGCTAAATGGTTACAAGCCTTGTGAATAGCTCTTTGCTTCTCTCTTCACTACATTTAGGCATCTACAGGAGGATCACTACCCACCTCTGGCTCATAGATTATTCATTAAGACAATTTCATGCAGACAAGATCTAACAGATCGTGTGTCCTCACATTAGAAAAAATGTCTTAGCACTATGAGAAAGAGCTTCAGCAAAGTTTCACCTGATAACTGGAATTGCCTTCCAGTGGATATATGCAATGAGAGCATGGAATATTACATCCTATAATTCATAGCTCCAAGACAACAACATGGAAGTTATTCTACCTGTCTGGTGGTGCTCAGTGGCCCTACACAAGCCTGTCATGGCTTTATACTTTATACTTTACTCTGAACTGCACTGCTGTCGCACCTTATAATGGCCTGTACCTGTCATTGTTTTCATGACTATGGGTAATTCTCAGCTACTCAATTTACACGTTACTATTACATACCAAATAAACTTTGGTGCTGTCTTGATGGATTATACACTGGGATAAACAGGAAGTACAGGATACACAATTTTCTGAATGAGTCCCTATTACATTTTTGAATCTGAGACTATTTCTCAGGCTGCATACTATCATGAAGGTGTACAAAAGGCTAACTTTAATGGCAAATCAGGTATATGTCTTGAGCTTAATGGATTCATTTTTTTAACTACAGCCATCTGGATATTTCTCCAAAATTTGCTTGTTTGTTCTTAAAGGATTTTACTTTATTCTTTTATTTGGGTTAAATATTATGTTTTTTTTAATTGACTTTAAACTGTACGTTAGAACATTTAATTTATGTTTATAATTTTATGGTAGGGACTTCAATAACAGTTTACAGTCATTACAAAGAATGAGTTATTTAAGCCCCCAGTTGCACCCCCAGCTTTATTTTTAAAGCTTTGTAAACATGATCTAATGTAAATTGCTAATAAGGGACAGGGACTTGCATTTTAAAACATGTTCAATGATGAGAGAAATCTGTTAATGGATTTAAAAAATGATAGTTCCAAGAGTATTATAAAACCAGACAAGGGGCTGGTGATTATGAATCATTTAAACTGTTTGAAAAAAATGTTCAAGATTATCTTAATGAAGGGGGAACTCTATGCCCCCGTGTCCAAAAATTAAATTAATGTATCCTATGTTAGAATGGATGTGGTTCTGTATGATCTTTGCTTAGATAATGAACTCCCTCTTCACTTTATGGAGTTTTAGCAGTGGAGAAACCTACAGTTCCATCTACCTTCGGTGTCCCCAAACCCACAAGGACACAAAAAAATCCTCCATTATGCTCAGGAGGGCTACTGGCAAGGGAGGAGGATTCCACTGACATGTATTTATATTCCAACTAAAAGTATAATGGAGCTTAAGAAAATTCTTGGACAAATAATCAGCTTTCAGCAAGCGGTCTTACTTATAGGTGGGAAATGGAATGTGATTTGCAACACTGAAGATGTGTCGGGGCCACAGAAGGGAAAGTATAACAAAGGAGGGTAGACTTCTGAAGAAACTTATGAAAATATTTGGGATTTTAGATGTGAATTCACTAATAGGAGTTCAAAGTGAATTTACATATTATTCCATAAGATATAAAAACTGGGCTAGACTAGACAGAATTTATATTTCACAGGAACATGTACATTTAATTGAAGATCTTCATACACATCCAATAACTACTTCAGATCATGTGTCAATAATAACTAAAATAAAAACACAGGGTAATGAAATATAAATGAGACACTAGTGCTTTCCACCTATCACTATCTTTCCCACCTATCTGTTGAAAAGAGAGGAAGATAAGGAATGGGTCGTGGAGATTTTTCTGGAGCTATTAGAGAAGATAGAAATTTCTTCTGAAAATGTAGTTAGGGAGTGGGATAAAATTAAGGTGGAGTTTAGAAACAAGGTGGAAATAAAAGAAAGGGAGCTATGGTCAAAAAGCAATAAGAATTATTTAAAAAGACTGACAAATGTTAAAGTACTGCAGAATAGGAGGAATCTCACAGAACAAGAAGAGGATCAACTGCAGAATTCTAAGCAGAAAATAAGGGATTACCGCGATAATATGCACGAGTTTAGAAAGGTTGCCGCTAAGCAACTGTTTTTTGATAACAACACTAGAGCACGAAAACTTTTAGCACACCTTAAAGGCCTACATCCAAAATCCCAGTTTCACCTTGTTTCTTAAGCAGGCAACAGAAAGAAAGGACTATAGCCAAGCTTAGGGAGCCTATAACAAGGAAGGTAACAAAAGATCCTATAGAGATATTAGAAATATGTCAGAAATTCTATGAAAGTCTGTATAAAGAAGAGAAATATGGAAATCATGAAAAGATATAATGGAAATGTTTAGGGAAGAATTAAATATGCCAAGTTTATAGGTAGATGAGGCTCAATTACTAATGGTTAGGATAGGAGGAGATGAGATAAAAATTGTGATGTATAACCAATCAATAGGAAAATCCACAGGAATAGATGGTATTCCTGTGGAAATTTGGAAGCTAGGAGGAAAAAAGCTAATAAAGATCTGGAAGGTTCTAAAGATATGTGCCTGGAGCATTTCTCCCCGGGCCTCCACTGAAAACAGGCTCTGTGGAACCTAGTCGGACTTTCCCGGTCAACAAATGTTAAATAAAAATAAAAAAAAAAAAAAATTGTTTAACAGAATTTTAAGAGGAGGAGAAGTACCAGCATCCTGGAAGAAAGCAGTTATAGCTGTAATACCTAAATAGGGTAAAGATCCATCAGACCCAGCTTCATACAGGTCCATTTCAATACTAAACCACGATTATAAAGTGTTCATGTGTATAATGGCTAAAAATGACAAAATGAATGTCAAAACTGATAGATATGGGTCAATGCAGTTTTGTGGAGGGGAAGCAAACATTTGACAACATTAACAGAACACTGATGATCCAGAGGGAAGCAGAATGTAAGAAATACCATTGTTGTTGGTGGGTCTCGATGGAAAGAAAACATTTGATAGTGTAAGCTGGCACTTTATGAGCAGGGCAATGGAAGCATTTGCATTTCCTGAAAAATGTATAAGGTTGATTAGAAGGATATATGAGGGATCAGAGGCGAAAATTAAAGTGGGTCGGGTCCTGTCTGATAATTTCTCCTTGAGCAGAGGAACCAGGCAGGGTAGTCCTCTTTCCCCTTTGCTATTTGCATTATATTTAGAACCATTGGCGAAGAAAATAAGGGACTCAGAAATTCAAGGATATAATTGGTATGGTAGTCAAGAAAAGCTGGCTCTATTTGCAGATGCTATTATTTTCTACCTGACAAAACCAGAAAGGAGCATTACAGTGTTGTGGAACATTGTGAGACAGTTTCAAATCTTTTCAGGATACAAAATTCTTCTTCTTCTTCTTTCGGCTGCTCCTGTTAGGGGTCGCCACAGTGGATCATCTGTTTCCATTTCTTCCTGTCCTCTGCATCTTGCTCTGTCACACCAACCACCTGCATGTCCACTCTCACCACATCCATAAACCTTATCTTAGACCTTCCCCTTTTCCTGTTACCTGGCAGCTTCATCCTTAGCATCTTTTTCCCAATATACTCTGCATCCCTCCTCGGCACATGTCCAAACCAACGTAATCTTGCCTCTCTGGCTTTGTCTCAAAACCTTCCAACCTGGGCTGACCCTCTAATATACTTATTCCTAATCCTTTCCACCCTCGTCATACTCACTGCAAATCTTAACATCTTTAACTTTGCCACGTCCAGCTCTGACTTCAGGATACAAAATTAATGACGCTAAAACAAAGGCAATAGCAGTAAATTATGTACCCACACACAAATTGGTTCAGCAATATCTGTATTTATGTGGACACGATAAAATTAAGCATTTAGGAGTATAGATTAAAAATGAGTCTCGTGTGCCAGCTAAGGATATGTGGGGAGAGACTAAACAAAAGTTAATAGAAAAACTGAGAAAAATGGAAGCTTTGTTATTTTGAAATGGATAGTAAGACAAAAGCAGTCAAAATGTTTTTAGTTCCTTTAGTCTTATATACTGGTCAGTCATATTTTTGTCAACCAGAGGAAAAGTTGTGGATGGCAACTAATAAAGAGCTGAGGGACTTTATCCGAGAGGAGAAGGCAGCAAGAGTCAAGTGGGACAAGCTGATTTTTCCAGTAGAACAGGGGCGACTGGGACTACCCAATCTGAAGGGGTATTTCAGAACTACACAGTTAAGGCTCCTATACATAGCACAAGCAGAAAACTATAGTTCAAAGTGGAATGGGATGATGTTGAAATGGGGAGAAGCTCAAGAAACAAGGAGAGACTGGGATTTTGGATGCAGGCTTTTAAGGATAATAGCAATAACCATACAGAATATTACATCCATAAAGTAACAGTGAGTATTCTAAGAACTAAGCCAACATGGGAATAGGGAAAAGAGATTCTGCCGATAGGGATGACTGCAATTAGGGATATAGACAATAGGCAAGAGGAGGCTGGAATTTATTGGAGAAAATTGGCAAAGAATATTGGCAGCAAATAACTAGAGATGGAAAGGTAATAGGATGGGAAGACGCCAAGAATTTATTTGGACTGCAGGTTAGAGGTTGCCTTCCCTATCAAGGACTGGTATCAGCATATAGGCAAAGAGAAAGAAATAGGGGGTCCTAAACAAAAGAACAGGACTGGTAGAGTTTTTAGGAGACTCTAGAACAGAAGCTCCCATTAAAAAAGGAATAAGTAGTATAGCATATAAAACATTGCATAATTATAAGAATCAATAAAAGATCACTTGGGAAAGCCCACCCCCTTAGTTTCTTAACCTTGAATTATTGTTTCATTCCTTCCCACTTAACTTAAAAAAACTGCACTTTATTCAGCTGCTTGTACTGTATTTGTGTTTCATCCCACTTTATTACTTTAGTTTGCTTTTGCTGCATTTATTCTGTTGCATTTATTACTGCTTGTTAGTAGCCTAATTAAATTGCAAATGTTATTCTAAGCCTTTTGGTATAAGCATTTGGGCTTCAGGCCAATTGTTTTACATTAAGAAGGTTTGTGGTCTACATTCTTGTGGCAGGAGAGGTAGCTTACATCCTTCCAAGTTGGGAATTGCTGGTTGAGGGCTTAGTGTCTGTTATTCTAAAAGTGTCTTAGTTCTGGTTTAAGCATTTGGGCTTCAGGCCAGTTATTTTACATTAAGAAGGGTTGTGGTCTACACTCTTGTGGGAGGAGATGGTACATTCTGCCCTTCTGAGCTAGGAATTGCTGGTTGAAGGCTTATTGTACCTGCTTATTTGAACTGTTTCTTTCTGAAATTGGTGCACCTTGTTTGCTGTAGCATAGACTAGATTCAGACCTGCTAAATCTAGCTCTGTGTGTATAACATGAGCACTAGTCAAAGCCATCCTTTTTGGAGAGGGTTCCCCTGCACCCTAGTAGCAGGATTGTGCAGTGAGAACTTGTCTGACTGAAGAATGCTGGAACAGGAGTCAGTTTTGAGCTTTTTATTGGTTAATTGGTTAATTTGTTTAAATCAGTTTACTCTTATTTGCTACTGTTCTATTTAAGTGCATATCTGTTATCCTGGTTTTGCTGTATCCAGATCTGTTTGTGTGCTTCCTGTGCTTCCTGCTATGCCATCTTGTGCTGGTCACTGTAGCACCGCTACTGTGTCATCCTCCTTGGTAAGATCTGACCATAAAATGACCACTTTTGAAGTCACCATCTCCCCTAAGCCCCCCTTGTCAGGGTCAAATGAAAAAAACATTTCCAAAGCTGACTACAACCTCCGAAGAGCAGGTATAAGCAGTGTCACAATCACTGTCCCTTCAGTAGGAACTAGCACTAATGTCCAAGCCTACACCAAAAAATTATATGAGCACCTACATAGCTGTATGGACTCAGCAATACCTGACAGGAACAAATCATCTTCCTCAAGGAAGAGTAAACCTGTCTGGTGGACAGCAGCAATAAACAAACTATAATAAAAGGAAAAAAATTGCTGTTCAGGACGAAGGATGGGCAGGTGCCAAGTTGGAAGCAATCTCCGCTTTGTATGAACAAGCAAATAAGGTTGCTGGTGAAATCCTCTAAGGCTAACTTCAAGTCCAAATTGGCCACATCCACTAAGGCCGGTCACAAGGCCTTCTTCACATATGTCCGCAATCTCAAAGGTAACACCCAAATCTGCTCTGAACTGGTGTTCAATAACACCACATACACAAACGCCATAGATATAGCCAACCTGCTGGCAGACAGGTTCAGTGAAAACATTACCCCCATCCACTCCATCAGTAAACCAGGACATCCCCAGCACCTGCCCCCCTCCCCTCATCAGTAGGGAGCAGGTCCTAAATACCCTCTCAAAGGCAAAAAATATGTTCTCTTGGTACCCAATAACATCCTTGGCTGTATCCTAGATGAACTCAGACATGAGCTCAGAGCTCCATTAGACACCCTATTCAACCAAAGCCTGAGCACCGACTTCATCCCAGCTAAATGGAGGACAGCCACTGTCATCCCTCTGCACAAAGGTGGAGTGTCCACTGACCCAAGCAATTATTGGCCCATCAACCTAACTAGCCCGATCTGCAAGGCCATGGAACGCATTATCATGGACCTTATAAACAAGGACATTGGCAACCTCCAAACACTTGACCCCACACAGTTTGGTTTTGTCAAAGGGCGATCATGCCTGTTAAACCTGGTCAACTTCTTCAAAACAGTCACCAAAGCCATGGACGAGGAGAAGATGGTGCACACTGCCCACCTTCACCTAGCCAAAGTCTTTGACACTATTCTCCACTTGGGCATACTAGATAAACTCTCCCAGCAAGGAATCAACCCATATCTTACCAGATGGGCAGCTAACTGGCTTACTGATAGAACCCACTCAAAGTAGGAGAAGCCATGTCTAGTAGTAGACCTGTAACAAGAGGTGTACCCCAAGGATCAGTCTTGGGGCCTCTACTGTTTGGGATATACTTTTCTGACGTGCAAGCCCAAACCAGTGGTCTGTGGCTGACCATGTCTGCAGATGACTGCAAGCTGGGCTTTGTCTTAAATTCCTTTAGTGATGTGAACATTATCCAAGAGGACCTTACCCAAACTAATTACTGGTGCCAGAATCATGGCCTCAAACTGAATGCCAAGAAATTAATCATTATCCCCTTTGGGGAAAAGGGCATCCCCACTAATAATCACATTAATAAGAATGTACTAAGCAAGCAATCAGTTATGAGGGACTTAGGCGCCCAGATTGATAGCAACCTCACTTTTGACCACCACATTGCCTCTACTGTATGGAAGGCTTTCTACATGGCCCACCTCATAAATAAGGGTATTTCACCCAGGAACAAGGAGGTCATAACATCCCTGTACGCCTCCCTTATCAGACTCATTATCGAATACAGTGCCTCCTTTGGCATGTACCTTGCCAAGCACATGCAGCAGTTGGAGAGACCACACAGGTTCATGCCCAGGAAAATACAGGGTCTCAAACACCTATTCTGCAGATAGGCTAAACGCCCTGTCCCTCTACTCAGTCTGTATATTAATTGAATTAAAACTATTTGTTATAACATTTAATTTATGTTTACAATTTTATGGTAGGGACTTCAACAACAGTTTACAATCATTACAAAGAAGGAGTTTATTTAAGCCCCCAGTTGCACCCCCATAATCTTATTTGCAAAGCTTTGTAAAAATGATCTAATGTAAATTGCTAATAATGGAAACAGACTTGCATTTTAAAACATATTCAATGATGAGAGAAAGCTGTTAATGGACAGACCGCTCGGAGGTGACCTGTGTCTGGCATACAAAACCATCTTAGACACAGACTTGATGGAGTTGCTGCATATCTGTAAGACAAACTCCACTCGAGCAACCCACACACAAGGCCTTAACCTGGTCTGTGACATTAATAGAACTTGTTGGTGAGATACATTTGTGTTCCAAAGACTCCCCCATCTGTAGAATAGATTCCATCTCCATGTCAAGCAGAATACCTCTCTAGCTCTCTTTAAAAGGAACCTGGACGACTGGATGGGAAAAAGAAAATACACCCCTGGGATCCCACCCCTGTCCCTGCTGGACAGGGGAAACAAGTGCCGACTTTGAGGGAACATGGGTGAAATTCTTGGCTAGGCTTCTAAGGCTCTCTGGACCAATAGCCTAGAATCATCCTATGACACTATGACCCTAAGATGAGGTTAGAAAGGACTGGGAAGAGAGCCTGGATAAGCAATTCACAAAGAAACATGGGAAGGATATATATATATATATATATATATATATATATATATATATATATATATATATATATATATATATATTTATATATCCGAAATATGTAACAAAATCTAGACAGTTATGGATTTTTTGCTTGGAAATGTTTACATACATATTTTTATACCCCAAACAGAGTCCAGAGAAATTTTCCTCAAGTAGACAGCAAATGTTTTGTGACAGGAAAGAAAGAGGTAGGTGGGAACTTATTTTCTGGGAGTGCAGTTGGTTGGTGGACTTTAAGGATTCCATATGGGATGCACTGTTGGAGATGCTGGGTGGGCAGATTGGTATGACGAGGGAGATGATTTTTTTGAGTTATGATACAGCATCAGAATTGCCAAGATATAGTAAGGCCTTGCTGCATCTAATTATGGTGGTTGCCAAAAAAGCAATAACTAGAAAATGGAAATCAAAATCTAAACCAAATATATTAGAAGTAATGAATATAGTAACAGATAAAACAACTGGAATTGAGTTCTTTAAAAAAGGGTAAGACAAACTACACAGGAAAAAATGTGAATTGTGGGAATGATACATACAGGGGAGGAATAAGCTTTTAAAAAAGGCAGGACTTAAATGAACTATGTGATATTTGACTGAAAATGATTGGTTAGATTATAAGTAAGGTATAATGTTTGCAACTGGGAGTGTGTCAGTATGGTTTGTGATACAAAATGCTTGCAACTAGGACTGTGTCAGTGTGGAACGTTTTATTTATTGGGAAAGTCCGACTTGGAACAAAGCCAATTTTCAGTGGAGGCCCAGGGAGAAACACTGCAGATGCATGTCTTTGTAACATGGGAGGAAACCAGAGTAAACCCACATGAATGCAAGGAGGACATGCAGACACCACACAGAAAGGCATCCCAGCCGAGAACTGAACCACTGTGAGGCGACAGCACTACTGCTGTACCACTGCGTCATCTATATTATATAAAGGTGTGATTGCTTATGTCGTAAGTGATGGTTTAATAAAAATATTTCTTGTTTAAAAAGGGAAGGAACTGAATAATTTATGTAATGTTACTTATGTTATATGATATATAGCCATATATGTGAAGTATAATCTTTGTTAATTTGCTAATACAGTATGATTTTTTTGTATAAATGTAAATTTGCCTAAGTTTCAAGTGATAATTTAATAAAGGTGTTTTAAAAACAGTAGCTTCAGGGATTTTAAAGACGGACTCTGGCACAGCTTATTGATAAAAGATTAAAAATCTTTTTTTTTCTCAATAAAATACATGCACTAAGATTCATGTAATTTTTTGAGTCTAATAGCTTAGTTTGTATTCTTAGAGTGAGCTTATTTTGCAATTACTGACATCATAGACATATTCAGCATGATTCCAAATAACATTAGTCAAGGCTGTTTTTATGCTCTTGGCACCTTGTGACATTAATACTGTTATGATTTGCCTGAAAATAGTCTGTAAAAACAATTTGTATTCTTTGAAGGAGAAGAGAGTATTACAACCAAATGCAAGGTGGTGTGATGGGTGCTGCATGTGCACCTGTGTTGAAATACAAAAACACAATATAAATTTTCTTGGCATTACTATGTCTAAAGATTACAAAAAACAAGTGGTACGAATACAACATTTTTAGAAAACTCATTTTTTGAATAGTTACTTGCACTGTTTTAGTAGTCATCTCCTCTGGCAGAAAAATAATTTGGCGAAAGTCCAGATGGTTTGATTATCTCAACAAGCGTTAAATGATATTTTTGGATGCACTAGTTAAACTTAAGTCCATGCTTATTGAAAAGGGTTATCCTGAAAGATTGTTAGATGATTTAGAGGTTGAAATTAACAGAAATAGGGGTACCAAGTTTCAACAAATACTAAAGGATTTTGATTTTAAAAAGTGTAATTACAGACAGTTACTATAGGGCAATGATAATTCCTTTTAACAGCAAAACTCATGAAATAAAAAAAAATATTTTGAACAAGAACTGAAATATGTTTTTTGAATCAATGTGCTTGACTATAAACCTGGGGGATGCCCCATGATTTGTTTTTAAAAAGGACAGGATCTTACATTACGTTTCAAAACTAACACAGGGTCCAATAACAATTTTTCCCCATCGAACAGGAGCAAGAAAAAATGCAGGGCATGTTCACAATACCCTTCTACTTTTGATTCTAAAAATATTATTGGACCTACTTTTCCCTGAGTAATTACAATGGGAAGCATGATTATAATATGAAGGGTGTGGTTTACAATGTGATTTGTTTTTATTTCTCTGTAAAATACATATCTTCTCTTTTTCTTGACCTCTCAAAGGCATTCAACACTATTTCCCATTCCCTCCTCCTGTCCCAGCTCTCACACTTGCATCTATCTCCCTCAACCCTAGACTGGTTCTCCAGCTACCTTTCCACGCACCAGCAAGCTGTACAATGGAAAGAGTCAACCTCCCCTTTCTTACCTACACCCACAGGAGTTCCCCAAGGATCAGTACTTGGCCCTCTGCTCTTCAACTTATTCATTAACAACTTTCACCTCTCCATCCCTGAAGCCTCAGTCATCCAATATGCAGATGACTCCACTATCATCTGCTCAGCCTCCTGCCCCTCCAAACTTTTACTTAATACCCAAACAGCCTTCTCCAAAATTGAATCATGGATGCAATTGCATCACTTGGCCCTAAATGCCAACAAAACAAAGCTAATAATATTTACTCCCACTAAAACTTCCCAGTTCCACAAAGTCCAATTTTCCATCAAAAGCCACAATAACACCCCTCTTGAAATCGTTCCTAGTAACAAACTACTTGGCATTACCATCGATGAAATCCTAAAATTCGACTCCCACATCCTCTCAGCAATCAAAAAAACCCACCAGAAAATCGGCCTCCTCTACAGACACAACTACTACCTTACTCCATCTTCCCGTCATACCCTTGCATCTACCTTCCTTCTCCCCTCTCTCTTGTACGGTGCTCCCCTATTCTCCAACCTACAACTTGGACTCCGTGCTAAACTTGAGGCCTGTTACAACAAAATCTGCAAATTTGCAACCAATTCTAAGAACTCTTCCCATCACTGTCACTCCCTACACACCCTAAACTGGCTAGAACTCCACAACCACCTAAAGTACCTACAACTTACAACAGCCCACAAACTCATCTTTAAACCAGCAGAATGCCCCTCTCTTGCTAAATCTCTAACACCCTTCACACCTACCGTACCCTGAGATCCACAGGCCAAAACCTCCTGCATTTACACAAACCCATCCACCCAACTGGTAAACTACTACTATCCCACACTATAGCCAAACTATGGAACAATCTCCCCACACCACTACGTAATATACCTAACCACAACAATTTCAAATCCATGCTTCTCTCCCATCTCTCCTCCAAATGGGAATGTCCTTCACATGCTCCCACCTAAAACTCGCACACTACTAACTCTACACCTAAATCATCATTTCTTTGCCTACTTTAACTTAATTCAGAGATCTTGCTCAGAACACCTTTTCATAAATATTTTGCATGCATGCCTCTGGCCTACCTTACTCATATTCTCAAACTTTCATTGTTTGTTTTTCTTATCCGTTGTACCCATAATATTATTTTCTTCTGTAATATTGTTAATTTGCCTCTATTTGTATGTATTTGTATGTCTGTTTGGGGCTTTTCCCCTCGGGTCTCCACTGAAAAAGGGTAATTCGTACCCAGCTGGACCAACCCGGTTAACAAATGCAAATAAATAAATAATAAATAAATGGAGTGGAGCTTGAGAGGTAGAATATACACATGAGCATATACATGCAGTTAAGAGCAGTGACATGATCAATTACCTCAACAGGCATGCAAAAGCATGTATTGGGATTAGAAGTAATTATTTTTTATTCTTGAAAAAGTTCCTTTATTTATAGGGGGGGGGCAATTTGGCTGCTTCTCCTAGGTGTTTCCCATCCCCAAGTTTAAATGATAGAATTTCTGTTAATTGTAAATTGCTTTTAAAATTTGAAAAAAAAAAAAAATACAGCTATGCATAATGCAGCTTATTATATGTATATACCTTAAAATGTTATATTTTACGCGCACACACATATATTGGATATATATGATACTTTTTTAATATTTATTTATACGTGCATTTTAATACAGCTATTTTCATAAAAGTTTTGGGGTTCATACAGTGTTATTTATTTATTATTTTAACACTGATAGCGGATGGATTATTAAGCTTGTGACTGCTGAGATTTATGAGTATAAAACTGCAGCACTGTGCTGTTTCAGATCACATGATTCTTTGTCACTAGACAGATTTACACTCATGGGCACAACTGAAGATAGTGACAATCCTGCACAATATTTCAGGTAACACATCTTGCAGAGAATGAAGACATATACATCTTGTGCTGTTTGCTGTGGTGTCTACATCCTGGATGTGCTTGTGGGAGATATATGGCAATGTTTACCATTAGCCAGCTGATGGCAGTATAGAGCAGTACGACACCTTGGTAGTGCCTTTTGGTAATACCAACCTGGTGTATCACAGACACAGAAACATGCAATGTGCTACCAGTCTAGCTCCCACATCAGGCATCCACCAAGTATCAGTGTCCTCTTATTATCCCTAGACAGGGACATCAACAACTCTCCTGTGTCAGTGAGGGTGGCTTGGGCAGAACTCCCCTGTGTCAGTGAGGGTGGCTTGGGCAGAACTCCCCTGTGTCAGTGAGGGTGGCTTGGGCTTTTATGTTGACATGCCATATCATGCTGTAGATCCTGCCTCAGATCTGTTGTGCTGATTTTTTGTGGCTGCCAATCAGCATATACATCTTTCACAAGATCCTTGACTCATGCCCCCTGAAGTGCTGAGAATGTGCTTTCCATGTGCACACAGAGGCTGCAGTAACACCACTCTCTCTGCCAGACAGAGCTCTTCCACCATTGCCACTGTTTTGGTGTCATTTTAGAACCTTAACATGGAAACATACACTTATGGTCAGTGCCTGGGCACAACTATTTCTCTAATCAGTTCTGCCACTACACCATCCTTGCAACAGATGAGGCTGCAAAAAGTGACATACCTGACATACTATGCTTTCACAGGCCATGTCTGCACAGAAATACATTTAGGACAGCTTGAAGATGGAATATGGTATACAAGACAGCCTGTGATCCATCTATATGAACTTGTATCTCATCTGAGCAACACCTTCATGTCTCCACTAGAACACATTTGCAGCCTCACCCATTCAGCATGTGTGGTTCTCTTGCCTTCCCACCCCATTCTCTGTGTACCGCAGCTGAACTCTGGTTGCAGAAGGTATTTCTTCTGATTCATCATTTTCTGCCTGCATTGCCACCCAGTGTGATTTCTCCAGCAATCCCTGTCATTCAGAAGTCCAGTTGGTGGGCTGGTGATGGGCAGACCTGTGTCCTGTCTGTTCACAGTCTCCTGCTGTGTTGTCAGTCCTACAGTATGCAAGTTGCTTCTGACCAACCCCCATATGGTAAACATAACTATTCTGCATCCCCCTTTCTGAATGCTTGTGTCTCCTTACCACAGCTGCTGTAGTACTGTTTCTTTATTATTATTGTTTAGAACACTCAGTACAGCAGTGTAAGAACTTACCACAATAACAGCTGTTGAAATAGATTGTATTGCAGTATTGCTTACTAATGGGAAGTATTCTGCCAAGGATATTATACATACGGTTTGTTCACAAAAAAACTTCTTGCTGTGTACCTCTGGCCTGTAACATATGCATGAGACTACATGCTGATACAAAAGGAATGTATGGGCATGAAGGGGTCTACTTCTGTTTTTTTTTTGAAAGACCAGGATATCAAACAACAAAAGAACATTGACTCCCAAAAAACTGACATATGGAAGTGAATCCGAAGTCAACTGTTTTAGACTGCAATACAGTGGGAATTGAGGAATTGCCCCTTTCCCCATTGTACTGCGATCTTGGTATTACTATAATTATTAGTAGGGGATGACGGGGGTTCAAGTCCTCCCCCAAGAAAAAAAGGTGTTTAAAGTTTGAATTCTGGAGTCAGTGTTTTGGGTTTTGAGGTTTTCGGCTCAAAGTTTAAGCATTCAATGTTTCATGGAGCTGATTACATGAAGTAGATTCAGGCAAGAAGTTCCTCAGAGCTTTCTTGCCCCAAGAGGCTAAAAGTCTAGGAATAAGGAAATCAGGTACACAGGGACAGAAATGGGAAAGGGAAAATAGGCTCACTTCAGTCAAGTAATATAAAAAGAAAAACTATACAAGGAGGGAGGGAGCATAATCTGCAAAAGTGACCTGGCATTGGAAAGATTTTCATTGGTAGGTGGAATAAAAGAGTATACCAAGCGAAATCTACCCAGAGATGGTTTGTTTTGATACAGGAAAAAACATCCTTTTAACTTCAAAGGAAACAAACAATCGGCCAGATTTTCTGATGGACTTTCTTTTGTCTAAACGGAGTCTTAGTTGTTTGTGAACATCCAAGAAATTAATTATTTCCCCAATATTTTGAGAAGGAAAATGTAGGAAGATGAATGGACTGGTATAAAGACATTTCATTTTCCACCTTAGGAATGAAAGAAGGATTAGTTCAAAGTATTACACTCTCCTTTTAAAACTCATAAATGGTGAAGAAGATAAAACAGCTTATAATTCTGAAACTCTTTAAAGAGACTGAAGAATCTAGTTGAAAATGAGGATAGTTTAACTTTTCTAATACACAGTTCATATTTCAAGAAGGATGAATGGAATTTCGTGGGGGCCTAATATGAAAAAATACCTTTCAGGAATTATTTGACCTCATACAGTGAAGAAAGAGGGTAATCTACACAAAAACAGGTGAAAATGGCTGATAAATACACCTTAATAGAGGAGCATGCTGACTCTGAATTGAGCAGTTCACACAAATATTTGAAAATAATACAAATACTCATTTGACAAGTATCCTGTTCTCTCTTATGGCACCAGAAAAATAATCCTTTCCTTTTAAGAAGTATACAGTTTTCTTGCCTCCTTTAATATCTGTTGCACATCCAGGAAAAGAGGCGAGTTAAAAGCCTATCATCCAAACCATCAAAATGAGAGTTTGTAGCTTCAAATGAATGACAGAGCCCTTTTGCTGTGTAACTAGGTCCATCCTGTGGGGTAACTTGTGGTGACTGCCCTTGGCTAGATGAAAAATAAGGGGGAAACAATGTTGTTACTATTATTAAAAATAACAAAACTGAAATGGAAACTGTTTTTAATCAGATAGAAACAATTAATAATAGTATTTTAAATAATTTACTGTTTAACATTGACACTGAAAAAGCAAAATATTTTGATATTTTGAACAACATGGAAGTTAAATGTAAGAAAGTACAAGAAAGGAAAATTATGAAGATAGACAGGGACACTAATGAATATAGAAACAACACACATTATCCCAAACTAAAATGATTTAAGGTGAACAATCATTTTAGGGGGGGAAATGACAATGGATATTTCTTTGCCAATGGTTCTAAATATAATTTCAGAGTCACTTCACTACCCCATGTCCCAAGTATTCTCTCCATCCAGCTGCTACGCTCTACAAAAAGGTACATTGGATTTTACGTTCCCTCCCTTTCTCCTCATTCCAAAGTTCTTTCTACAGATCAAGACAGACAATCCAAAAATGCTGCTAGTCACTCCCTTTTGGCCCAGACAACATTGTCTGTTCTAGATTCTACCCAAAACTCCATCAGTGCTGGTCTTTCGTTTAAGACCCCCTTTGACTTTCTCTTTGCCTATACTCTCATATCAATCACTGATATGGAAGACATTCTCTAACCTGCAGCACAGATAAGTTCTTGGCCTCTTCCCATTCTATTACTTTTCCCTCTCTAGTTATTTGCTCCCAATACCGTGGTTCCTTTGCCAATTTTCTCCAATATATTCCCACCACCTCTTGCCTATTATCTGTATTCCTAATTGCAGTAATCTCTGTCAGCAAAATCTCCTTTCTCCATTCCCGTATTGGCTTAGTTCTTAGAATACCTTCTGCTACATTATAAAAATAATAGTCTGTATGATTATTATTGTTATCCTTAAAGGTCTACATCCAAATTCCCAGTGTCTCCCTGTTACTTGAGCCCCTCCTCCCTGTTTCATCATCATCTCTTTTCATTTTGAAGTATAGTTTTCTGCTTGTGCCATGTATAGGAGCCTTAACTGTGTTGCTCTGAAATACCCTTTCAACTCAGGTAATCCCAATACACCCTGTTTTACTGGAAGAATAAGCTTATCCCACTTGACTCTTGCTGTCTTCCCCTCCCAGATAAAATCCTTCAGCTCTGTATTAATTACTATCCACAACTTCTCCTCTGGTTGATAAAAATATGCCTGACCAGTATATAAGACTAAAGGGATTAAAAAAAATAACTGATTTCATCTTACTATCGATATCCATATAATAGCCCCCATTTTCTCAGTTTTTGTATTATCTTTTGTTTAGTCTCTTCGAACAAATCCTTAGCTGCCACACTGGTATCATTTTTAATCCATACTCCTAAATACTTCATTTTATCATGTTTCCATAAGTATGGATATTACTGAACCAATTTGTATATTGGTACATAGCGTACTTCTATTGCTTTTGTGTTAGCTTCATTAATTTTGTATCCTGAAAAGGTTTGAAACGGTTTCGGTATGTTCCACAGCACTGTAATGTCCCTTTCTGGTTTTGTCAGGTATAAAACAATGTCATGTGTAAACAGAGCCAGCTTTTCTTGACTACCATACCAATTATATAATTGAATTTCTGAGTCCCTTGTTTTCTTTGCCAATGGTTCTAAATATAATTTCAGAGTCACTTCACTACGCCATGTCCCAAGTGTTCTCTCCATGCAGCTGCTTCACTCTACAAAAAGGTACATTGGATTTTTGTATTTTCTTAACAGTTATGGTTTATTTCATTTTGGTTCAAACTTGTACTAGAGGAAATATAACTAAGATGTCAGTGTGTTTAATTTTGGCTAAGTGTTGTGTCTTTTGCTGTTAATGTGTAGTAAATATATCAGCATATGTCTACTGACTTTATACTCTAGGCTGCAGTAGTAGTAGGGAAGTGTTGTCTCTCTGCTGTTAATGTGTAGTGATTATATTAGCAAGTTTCTACTGGCTGTGTGTTTTACAGTAGGATTCAATGAAACCATCATTTTTTTTGTTTGTGCTGCAGTTACATCAAGTTAAGTCTGTAGTCTGTTGCCAACTGCATAAGTGTTTTTTCTTTTTTTCTCCCTGCTAATCTGTAGTGCATACTTTTGTTACGTATATATGTTTCAACTCACTTCTACTGAAGGCTTCTCTTGTAATACCTGAGTTTATGTTTGTATGAACAGCACAGTTACTGGATAACGTAGGTGATTATTAATATATGAGAGTTTGTGTTTGTGAAGAGTTTTTGGTCATTCTCTTTACAGCTGCTTTCTTTTTTTCATATATGTTACACACTCTAGCTGGCTGTCTTTTCTAAGTGCTTAAATATCAGATTTTATTGTGTAACAAAGAGTGAGAACTAAAAGGCTTACTACCTGTTCCTTTAACATCTGTAAACCTACATCTGAGTAACCCAACACTTGCATGCAGTCACATGTATCTTCTTAGTTTAGTTTTCTTTCTGTCCTATACTGTGGAAGCCACCATTTTTGTTTTTAGGAATCCCAGCCTTGCATACCTACAAATATCTCCTGTAAGCTTATCATCCTGTTTAAAGGCTAGAAAGCTGAAATGCACACCTGTGAAATATAGTGCACTACTCTTGTTTGCCAAACATTACTTAATGTGGATGAGTATAGACAAATAGTACTGTACCTAACTAGTTCAACCATCAAGAAATCCTTAACTTTTTTTCCTCTTTCTCTCTCTCTCTCTCTCTCCCAGTGAAGCAAGCACATGTAAGTCTGACTACTGCTGCTACTGCAAAAGTTATCTTATCCCACTACCTAAAGAACTTGCACAGCTGAACTTCACCTGCAGTTGTAAAGGTTCACAAGGAAGAAATACACTGAGTTAAATCTATGTAAGGCAACTTCCAAGACATGAACTAATAACTTAAAGTTCAAAATATCTCTAAAATGTCTTTTGGTACATGGAAGACATGAATTGTTCATATCTAGTTCTCCATCAATAACTGGATTATTTAAAAGTGTGTTCATTTGTGTTGATCCTTCTGTGTTGCTAGTGGCTAAAGAAATACAAGGAAATCCTTCTAGACTTCCTCGTGGAAGTTGGCTACTATGTGGAATTAAATTATCTTGCCCTGACGCTGTTGTACGTCCCTCCGTTCCTTCATTCGAAGCAGAACATTGAAGCCCTTCTTGATTCTCTTGTAGCCAATGAAGCCAAGGATTGGTTAATCAGTGTCAATAGCCCCACCAACTGTGTAAGCTGTCTAATAAGCTTCTGAAGCTCACCCAATTCACTTCCTCTGGGTCCATTTTCAGTGTTAGAAGCTGACAGAGATTCCATAACCACAAACAGAACCAAGAAACTATACAAAGTGGTAAATGTGTCCCCCAAAAAACAATAATCCAAGATTAATATTGACTTTAATGAACAGGTTCATGTTCACAAGAATAATGACTCTTACGCCACTATATTAACAAACCTTGACAACTTACTATACAAGTATAAAACATGGGAAATGGACAATGCTTATCTTAAACACTGCCTGCAGTTAAAGATTGTACTTAAAGGTTTAAGGGTATGCAAATATCCCAACAATGTAAGAGAGAGTTCTGAATTTCATCGGGATCTTATTTTAGCTTTTGCTAAATGTGGGGCAGATATTATGAGAGCTATTATTACAAATAACGAAATTGAAATGGAAACTGTTTTTAATCAGATAGAAACAATTAATAATAGTATTTTAAATAATTTACTGTTTAACACTGACACTGAAAAACTGAAATATTTTGATATTTTGAACAACATGGAAGTTAAATGTAAGAAAGTACAAGAAAGGAAAATTATGAAGATAGACAGGGATACTAATGAATATAGAAACAACACACATTATCCCAAACTAAAACGATTTAAGGTGAACAATCATTTTTGGGGGGGAAATGACAATGAATGGGCATACAATGAAGCACACAATCAGGGTCATGAAGAGAATTTAAACTTAGGTTTATAGGTTCATACTAGGCTATCTGCCCGAGGGCATTTATAAGCCTAGCCCATTGTTTTGTGGCTTACGCCACCCCTTTAGTATGGGAAACTATACCCATTATTTTGCTGTGCCTCTGTCGAGCAGTGACACTGAGGTAATTCCTGGGGTATATCTGCGATCTCCCATCCATTGGTCAAGATTTCTCTTGAACAAGGCCAGCGAGGTGCTCTGCCTCACATGTACCGGGATTTTGTTCCACAGCATAGGGAGTCTTTGGGTGATGAATCTATCCCTCCAGCACGTCCTATTAATAGCCGTGTCGAGGTTTAAGTCTCCGCCCTTGTGGCTCTGATGGATCTAGATTTTTGAGGTGAAGCATATTCATCAAATCTGGGTTTGACATGGCCTTGTATGTTAGGCAAAGGTCACCTCTGAGCAAGCGATGCTGACTGAATAGAGCTGGAGTTCTTTCAGTCGGGCAGCATAGGACAGATTTTGAGACCCTTTATCCTTTTGGTGAGGAACTTTTGTGGCCTCTCCAGCTGCTGCAAGTGTCGGGTCAGATACATTCGAATGGGGCATTGTGCTCAATC